>NC_041232.1:27624807-27804863 GCF_002837175.3 Physeter macrocephalus
TTTGTGACCACCTAGAGGGGTGGGAGAGGGAGGGTGGGAGGGAGGGAGATGCAAGAGGGAAGAGATATGGGAACATATGTATATGTATAACTGATTCACTTTGTTGTAAAGCAGAAACTAACACACCATTGTAAAGCAATTATACTTCAATAAAGATGTTAAAAAACAAAAAAAACAAAAAAAAAAACATCATCACTAAGGAGGCCTAGGAACAAAAGGTCAGGGTGGATCTTCAATGCGTACATTGGAACTGTCGAAAGGGGCAGTGGGTCTAGTGGTGGAAGTGAGACGTTGATTCAGGTACTGAAGCTATTAATAAATGAGGGGGAAGTGACTGAGGATACAAAGATAACAGGCAAAAGGAGGGATAAGAGGTGGAAAAATCCAATAAAATGTGTTTTAAAGGAGTTGGAGTTTCTGAAGGAGAGTGGAAGAAGTTCAAAATCCATCAAAATACAGTGTTTCCAAGTCCAGTCAAAATCTGCTGGAGGCTTGGTCTAGGGTGATACCAGTGGAGATGAAGAGATGTGCCTCACTGGTGGGAATGCAAACGATAAACCCCTTTGGAAGGAGAATTTGACAACATCTAGCAATATTAAACAGAACTGACTATCTATACGAGGTAATTCATCATACTATTATTTGTAATGGTAAAAGACTGGAAGCAACTACATGTCCACCTAGGGATGAATGAGTATATAAAGTGTTACTGCCGACAACAGGGCTCTAGGTAGCTACCAAAAAATGATATTAATGTGGAAGAAATTCCAGAACATTCAATTAAGAAAAAAGAAAAAACAAGATGCATTAATGTTTTATGTAACAAATGAATGTTTTGTACAACAAATATAAATATATAAGATGTATATGATGTATCTTTATAAGATGAGCCCGGGACAGCCTGTCTGAAACCAACAAAGATGACAGAAGTCATGTCAAAAGGACTCAAGAGCCAAGTTGAAGAGGCTCCTACTAACCAAAGATGGGACAATTTGAACAAAAAATAATAATAATGACAACAACTGATTAAAACGCCAAATATATATAAAAAAGCCATGGGTGGAACCACTGGGTGAAAGACTGGTGGGGACTCACCATGAAGTCGTCAAACCTTCGCCATCTGAACCCACCCACCAATTTTAGCAACACTAAAAGCAGGACGACTAGATATTATTAATGCGGACACTGTACACTGCACCCCACCTCCCAAAACTAAACCTGAGTCCAATCAGCCTTTAGATCTAACTTCCAGTCTACAGGAGATAGAGAGGACAGGGTAACAAGTTAAATAACCACAGGAAGCAATCAGCCAAATCCAGAAAGTGGCATGTTTTCCATCACAACTCACTAGTTCCTACAACAAGTCAATGGAATTTTAAAAGGTCATGAGGGGAGGAGGAACAATAAAAGAAATCTAACAATCAAATATACTAAGTGGACTCTGTTGGATCTTGCTTTGACTAAAACAACTATAAACAACCTTTAGGCAATTAGGGCAATCTGAGTAGGACCTGGTATTAGATGCTGAGGAAGTATTGTTAATCATGTTAATCATGTGGTACTGACATTGTGTTATGTAAGGAAATTTACTCTTTTTTTGAGATGAATAACTAAAGTAGTTTGGAGTTGTAGTAAAACTATTTATTTACTTAATAATCATCCAACCAAAAAAGGCAGGGATAGACACATAGACAGATGATGGGTGGAACAGGTATGGCCTTGATGCTGGGGCGCAGATACACAGCAGTTCACTGTGCTCTCTATTTTTGTGTACATCTGGAAAAGTAAAAACAAAACAAACACACACATACCCAAAACAAAGCCTGAGGGTAGAGATCCAGGATCTAAAAACCACAGGATTTGAGGAATATGCTGGACAGCAAAGATGAAATGAGCTACAGCTGTTACTCTTAAGAGAAAATCAGAAAAGAGAAACAGATTCTCTTTATAGCAGAGTATCCTATCTCAGTCAAATGAGGAAGGATTCTGAGAAAAGGGGACAGCTGAACTGCAGTTTTAAAGGATTAAAGAGTTAACTGGTCAGAGAGAGGATGAGTGTTTCTCCCAGCAAGTCTGCCCACGTAAGTTTTCTTTCCAAAACACAAATGATAGCATTCTACAAGCACACTCTTGCACCTTGCTTTTTTTTTTTTACATAATACATGTTAGAGACTGTTCCTCACAAAGCCCTTAAAACAGCTTTTGGTTTCTCAAGGATCTCTGTAATGAAGTCGTATATAAATGAAGATAGTCTATTTTTATTATGCTAAGTACCTATTTTTACTTGTGACAATACCACATACTTCTTATAAAAAAAATATCAACAGGGGATTTCCCTGGCAGTCCAGTGGTTAAGACTCCACGCTTTCACTGCAGGGGGCACGGGTTCAATCCCTGGTCGGGGACTAAGATCCCACATACACAGACAAAAGAAAAA
Organism: Physeter macrocephalus; assembly: GCF_002837175.3. Lineage (NCBI taxonomy): Eukaryota > Metazoa > Chordata > Mammalia > Artiodactyla > Physeteridae > Physeter > Physeter macrocephalus. The sequence continues at coordinate 27,627,245 of NC_041232.1, forward strand.
CAAACAAACAAACAAACAAACAACTCTGCTCTCTGCCAACCCCGACTCCCCCAGAAACCACCCCTTCCCTGACCCCTCTCATTTAAAAAAATAAATAAATTAATCTAATTTAATTTGCATGGCTTTTAAAACCATATATATATCAACGGTATAAAAATGAAAAAGTAAAACAACCCTGTTTGTTCCTCCACTCCTACTTCCCAAGAATAAGAGCTTTTAATTTCCTCCCAGACCTTTTCTATAAAAATACAAACATATATATATGCAAATACTATTAAATACAAGCAAATGCAATAATATATTGTTCTATACACCTACTACGGTATCTTATACAAAACCTAGTCTAGGCACAAAAAATATATTTATATTATTTAAAGTCTCTTAAAGTCAAGGATTCTGTGATATGAATTAAGAAACTTTACTGTATGTCAACTTACCAACGCAGTCACAGCACTCATCCCAAAGCGTCCCGAGACACAGCATACACTCTTTACAGCAAGAACAATTTCCTTCTCCAGGTCGGCACTGGCAGAGCTCCTAGAAATGAGACAGATGTTCAAATTTTAAATTCCAAATAACTATATTTAAAATTGTTAATTTTCTGCAGCAAAAAAACTCCATAATATTTACATTTATAGTAATTTACTCTTGGCACAATTTTTTTATTCAACATCATTAACTATTTGTAGGAACATAAATATCTACAAGGTAGATAGATTTAGATTTAAGTACTACTAGATCTAAGTAGATTTAGATTTTCTTTTGGACACATTCAGAAAACTCATTTTGGATCCTTTTATCTTATTTTGAAACAAAATGAAAACATTTTACTTTATAACCCATAACTTTACCCCCCATACTACCTCAATGAATAATTCAGCATAAGAACAAAACTTACTTTCCAGCTATTAGATTCACTGTCCAAATTAATCTAAATGCATGGCCAGCTGACTTGTAGTGGGAGTTGTGGTTTCTCAATATGTAAAGTGTGAATAAAAGCATGTTCTAAAAACTATTTTAATTGATCTATAATATATTAAAACAGTGTGCTTGGTGTGGCAGTCTGTTTACAAAGAAGGCAGCGATTCTTCCCCTCCCAATGTCACCCCTTTGCAGCTCCTCTGATCAAGAGACAGGGTCTATTTCCAGACCCCTTGAATGGAAGTGATCTTGAAACTTGCTCTGACCAACAGAATTTGGTGGAAGTGATTTAGTGTCAGTTCTGAGTCTGGGCCTCCAGAGGTCTGGAGTGTTTCCACTCCTTCTCTTAGAACTTTGCCCAGTTGCCATGTGAAGCCTGGGAGAGAGGGCCACGTGGACAAGTCCGTCCATCTTGAAGCCATCCCAGTTCGGCCAGCCTCCAACCAACCCAGCAGCTGACAACAGATACAAGAATGAGCCCAGAAAACCCACCCAGCTGATAGAGGCCAAATTGCTGACCCACAGAAACAAGAGCAAAATAAACAGTTATTGTTTCAAGTCAGGAAGCTTTGGGATGGTTTGTTACTGCTCGCAAACTAATTAACATGGCTTGCTTTGTACATGAAGCTTCAAGGTAATTCCTTTAGCCCTCCCTCTGTCCCTCCCCTGGCCACCAGAGAGTCACTGCTCAACAAACCCAACTTAAAGGGAAATTCTGTGGCCACATGGCTCAGTTGGCTTTCCCTGGTTGATGAGATATTATATATATTTTTAAAAAGTTAAACATGAACATAATATTTATCCCTATTAAATTCATCTTATTATGTTTCTAGATGACTGGAGACAATCATTCTAATATGACATAATTTTTTGCAAACTGATATTTCTCCAGTTTCAGTGAGAAATAGTTGACATACATCACTGTCTAAGGTGTACAGCATGATGGTTTGATTTACATTTAGTGTGAAATGATTACAATAGGTTTAGTTAACATCCATCATCTCATATAGATAAAATAAAAAGAGAAGAAAAAGTATTTCTCCTTGTGATGAGAACTCTTAGGATCTACTCTCTTAACGACGTTCCTATACGTCATATAGCAGTGGTAACTGCAGTCATCATGTGGTACATTACAGCCCTAGTACTTATTTATCTTATAACTGCAAGTTTGTACCTGCTGACCACCTTCCTCCAATTCCCCCTCCCCATGACCCCATTTCTGGTAAACACAAGTATGATTTCCTTTTCCATAAGTTTGTTGGGATTTTTTTGCTCTTATTTCAGTTAGCATAGTTCCTTCAAGGTCCATCCATGTTGTTGCAAATGGTAGGATTTCCTCATTTTTTATGGCTGAAGAGTATTCCATTATATACATATACCACAACTTCTTTATCCATTTATCCACCAATGGAAACTTAGATTGTTTCCATATTTTGGCTATTGTAAATAATGCTGCTATGAACATGGGGGTGCAGATACCTTTTGGAGTTAGGTTTTTGCTTCCTTTGAATATATCCCCAGAAGTGGAATTGCCAGATCATGTGATGGTTCTATTTTTGATTTTTTGAGGAACCTCCAAAATGTCTTCCACAGTGGCTACACCAATTTACATTCCCAACAACAGTGCACAAGGGTTCCCTTCTCTCCACATCCCTACCCACAGTTGCTATCTCTTATCTTTTTAATGATGGCCAGCATGGCCATTCAAACAGGTGTGATGTGACAGCACACTGTAGTTTTTTTTTTTTTTTTTTTTTTTTTTGCGGTACGCGGGCCTCTCACTGTTGTGGCCTCTCCCGTTGTGGAGCACAGGCTCCGGACACGCAGGCGCAGCGGCCATGGCTCACAGGCCCAGCCGCTCCGCGGCATGTGGGATCTTCCCGGACCAGGGCACGAACCCGTGTCCCCTGCATCGGCAGGCAGACTCTCAACCACTGCGCCACCAGGGAAGCCCACAAACTGTAGTTTTGATTTGCACTTTCCTGATGATTAACGATATTAGCATCTTTTTAATGTACCTGTTAGTCATTCATATATCTTCTTTGAAAAAATGTCTATTTAGGTCCTTTGCCCATTTTTAAATTGTATTCTTTTTTTTTGCTATTGAGTTGTACGAGTTCTTTATATATTTTGGATATTAACCCCTTATCAGATATAGCAACACTGACATTTAATTCCTTTTCTCAAAAAGTCCCCTAGCTATTACACAATTACACAGCACTTTCAAGAATCAACACTTGTTGGGAATTCCCTCGTGATCCAGTGGTTAGGATGCCACACTTCCACTGCAGGGGGCCCAGGTTTGATCACTGGTCAGGGAACTAAAAAAAAAAAAAAAAAAAGAATCAACACTTGCGCTATGCTCTAATTCATCAGTTTGATGTCAGTATATAGCTGTGACTTAATATATGTAAATTATAATATTTTAGCACCATGGAATTCTATACTCAGGCCACATGCATGTAATGCACACCTTGAGTAACCTTGCTAGGCCTGATGGAAAGAGAGGGACTAAAAGGGCAGGGCCTTCCTGAGAAGTACATGTGCTTCATCATAAAACTGGTGATGCCTGATTCACACAAACTCAAACTTACTTGGAAATTTAGAAGGACAGAGCTGCCAAAGCAGTATTTTGTGATTTGTTTCTCCATAAAAATCTGTCTGTCGTCTTTGGAGTGAGAGAACATTTTCTTAGTACACATTTTTAAAAAAACACCATCAGAGTTAAGGATATTGATACTTTTTGTTCTTAAGTTTTAAAAAGGTTGCAACTTAGTCACAAGAAATAAATAAAATTTTAAAAATTTAAAAAATTTTAATTTACATTATCCATAGAAAATATTCCTTTACTATCTTACTTGTGTATATTTACATTATCTACATAGCTCAGGAGAAACATATTAGGAAAGTAACAAACTTATTCAAAGAATAAGTCTCTCCTTTTTCCTATCACAGCTTTCAAATGGTAGCCTGTTAAATGAATTACTGTATATTATGCTAAATAATTTAAAAATGAATGTCGATTTAATGGACATTAGAGAAATCTGAGTCTTTAAAGCATTCATTCTACCTCTTACTGTTAGGTTTTTGTGAGGTGTTTTAAACTGGAATGAAAGGGTGGACGATAACATCAGATGGCTGCTAACTAATGGAAGGTTAAAACTCAGACTATTAAAAGTTACTTGAACTTGCCTTGATTATCTACCCCTTAAGATGAAATGTATTTCACACCCTCTTAATAGATGCCTATCCCGTACTTTTACATGTCAGTGTGATAGAACAATGCACTGAAGTAACATGCTTAATGACTTTTAATTTACTGATAGAATACAAAGTGAGAAGCTCTAGGAAGCCAAGCCATGGGAGAAATGACTGAAACACAGGCTTTATTACTATACCATTAAACAGACAAAAATCCAGGTTAAGACTTCATCGGTAAAAATTACTACTAAAACTGGTTGAATGCTAACTAATATTTTCTTTCCATCTTACTACAAAATAGAATGAAAAATCTGTCTTAATAAAGCCAATTTGATTTCATAAATTATGAAATTTCAGAGAGTAAATAAGCTTCAAAATGTACCAAACAATCTGTATTCTTCAAAACTCATGCGAGCATTCTTTCCAGGAGATTGGAAAATAATGAAAACGAGCTCCTCAAACGAACTTTTTAGCCAGTATTACACACTTAACTTCTCACTTTCCAGGAGAAAAATAATACACAGGCAAAGTTAACATATGGCATTTCGGATCTCAAAAACCTCACTGCAAATCTAGAGAGAAAAAATGTGTGGAAATGATTTGCTTTGTTTCTATGTTCTAAAGTCAAAAAAGGAAAGGAAACAATGATTTCTATGTGTAAATAATTATGAATAACAAACGTGTAGCTTATCAAGAAATCCATTATTTTCTATTCACTTTATGTGTACTTCAGAACGACACTATTAAATAAGTTTGGTCATAGAAACATTTTAATTTTTTTGACAGCTAGCAAACTGTGTGTGGTTGGGAAGAATGTTCCTAAGTACAAAAAAAAATTTTTTAAGTGCTTTGAAGTCACGTACTGGAAATACAAAAGAAAAAAAACACACGAAAACGTAACTATGAAGAATCAAGGATCACAGAAAAACATAAAAAATTACTCCATTTAAATTAAGTAGAATCTTTTCTTCAGGACACTTAAAAAGAAACCTTTACTTTAGTTGTTTTATTTATGAGAACATAAATGAATCTTCTGTAACTAGAAAGGCTTTGCTAAAGAGATTAGAGTCAAGATAAAAGGAATGCTTTAAATTTCTAAGAGTTTGTTTTTTTTTTAATCATAAAAGACTTTGAAAAAAATCTACCAGAGTAGAAGGAAAAAACACCCAAGTTCCTCCCACTTCGGTAAATTCCTATGCGTTTCTAACAAAATAATGATGGCGCACTCTCCTGATTTAAAAAGTAAGCATTTCCCTATTGTATCAGTAAAAATCTGTCAACATAACATAACGGCTCCATAATGGAACATATTATGTACCAAAGTTCAGAAGCAGGCCTTAAATACTTCATCTCTTTCACAGCTTGTCCATGTTCTCATTCTGTATCACCGCCTTCAGAAACGTCATTATTATATTCCATGTCACTATTACTTCAAAGTCTTCCGTATTAACTAGAAAGAGGGCTGTGCTGAGATGTGGGATTCCTGTGCGGACTGGCTATTTACGTAATTCACTAACCTTCCTATGACTAACCTTGAGCACTGCTCAGTCGGCTGAATGTGGGATCCCAAGCAAACACAGCGTTCACAGAAGAAAGGTGGATCCAGTGCCTCCACTTATTTCCTGCCACAGCCTCCCCCAAAGTTCCTAAGTGGGTTTTATGTAACATTAACAGGCACTGTGCTAAGTGTTTTATATGCATTATCTTGGAGCTCATATAGCCTTTATCAAGGTATTATTCATCTTCATTTTCATATAAGGTGATGAATTTGTACATCATTCAATTAGTAAGTGGCCGAGATTTGACCCCAGTTTCGGATAGCTATTCCTGCTTTTTAAACATTGAGATGAGAAATATAAAGCTTATTTCTTATTAATTTAGCATCTCAATAATTATAGTTATTACTTTCTTAGAGAGAATGAGCCCATAATTAAACTTAGCTAACCCTTCAGGTTGTTTAACCAAAGGCACTATTATATCTTTTACTCTCAGTACCTGAATACAATTACAAGTGTTATTGCCAAAGTTTAATCATTGTTTGTAAAGGTAAAATAAGTATCAATGGCAAGAGTTGCAAAACCAGTGTGTTGGGATTTAATACTTAATTCTTTTTTTGCTTGGGCCAGTTAATGATCGCATCATCTGCCTCCTTGGTCTGGAAGTCCCAGGGAAAGTATGGGTGCTGCTCCTGGTACAGATGAAAGGCTGGAAGGGATGGGTCAGTGATCCAGCCCAACTGGGCTCTGACGTCAGATCTTCCGCCACAGGGCTGCTACCACCACCACTGCTTCCGCATGTCAGAGCCAGAGTGACATGGATTGTGAAGTACCACACTCAATGTTCTTAAAGTGTGGTAATCACACCGTTCAATACATTTATGGTGGAAAAAATTATAACTTTATACTAAATAGAAGACAGAAATTTATACATTTGAGCTATCCTACGTTGACCAGAATGAGTATTTAGAGATAATTTGGCAATTTGCTTTAAAACTTATATGAAGGGACTTCCCTGGTGGCACAGTGGTTAAGAATCCGTCTGCAATTTAGGGGACATGGGTTCGAACCCTGCTCCAGGAAGATCCCACATGCCGCGGAGCAACTAAGCCCGTGCGCCACAACTACTGAGCCTGTGCTCTAGAGCCCGCGAGCCACAACTACTGAAGCCTGCGCGCCTAGAACCCATGCTCCGTAACAAGAGAAGCCACCGCAATGAGAAGCCCGCGCACCGCAACAAAGAGTAGCCCCCGCTTGCTGCAACTAGAGAAAGCCCATGAGCAGCAAAGACCCAACACAGCGAAAAATAAATTTTAAAAAAAGTATTTTACATTTGTATTATTGAAAATCTTGAATATGACAAAGAATTTCAATTTTTTATGCCAGAAGACAGATTTTATATAATTATTAAATCAACTTTAATGGAAAATCTTGTTTTCTATACCTCTAAGGTTCTGGTGAGATCTTAATCCATGCAAAATAAATTGGGGGGGTAATTATTCATCTAAGACTAAGCCTAGACTTTAAGAGTTAAAATTTATTTTATAAACTTCCAAATTTCCAGGTCAGAGATGGAAACTAATAACTTGAGGGAAATTTTTATTTATATTCTGATGCAAAGTTGCTGATAAATATCTCCATTCTTTAACTGTTGCCAAAATCTGAGAGATTTGTTAGCAATGTTGTTAAAACAGGGAAATATCACCATTGAAAACAACATTATAGTCTAGCAGACAGCAAATGACTTGGATTTACAGAATCTGGATTCAAGTCCTGGCCCGTAAACTGCAGCATGTAACACCAAATCTCAGCTTTTCAGATGCTTTGTGATCTAAAAATCCGACTCCTAGGTATTAAATCAAGAGAAATGAAAACATACATCCACACAAAGACCTATACATGGACGTAAATAACTTCATTCATAATCACCAAAAACTGGAAACAAGCCGTGTCCATCAGCTGGTGAATGGATGAAGAAACAGACTACTACTCAGCAAGACCAAGGAAAGGAGTCCCTGAGACATGCAGCCACATAGGTCAATCTCAAAAGCATTATAATAACTGAAAGAAGTCAGCCAGGCACAAAAGGTCACACAACGTACAATTCTAAGACATTCTGGACAAGGTGAAATTATAGGGACAAAAATCAATCAGTGGTGGAGAAGTACTGAGGCTGGGGAGGAGGCTAGTCTTGACTCCCTAGGGGCACGAAGGGACTTTTAAGGGTGATGAAAATATTCCCTATCTTGATTGTGGTAGTGGTTACATGAGCATACATTTATCAAAAATCATAGAAATGTACACCTAAAAAGAGTGAAATATATTGTATGTGAATTATACCTCAATAAATCTGATCCCAAAAATGCTTTGGGAGATTAGGGAATACCTCATCTCATCTCTGAAGGACCAGTATGGTACACTGTGGTCCATAAATTTATTATTTTAACAAATCTGAACTGAAAAACATAAAGCATTATATAAATGTTAACTGGTATTAAAGAAAGCAGTGCAGAAGATAGTTCAGAAAATATATTTCTCTATTTTACTTTCAAGCTAAAAGTGAACTTCTCTAAACTAACATACTTTTTTTTTAAAAACAAAGAAACATAAAACAATGCTGGTGAAAAATGCAAAACGTGAAAGCTGTATATATAATAATACAACCTTTATTCTATGTTTAGGTGTTAAAAATCACCTAAACATAGAATAAATACCTAAAAAGGACTATATCAAATATTAAGAGTAGTCTGTGTTTAGAAAACAGGACTATAAATGATATAGTTTCCTTTTCCTACTTCTATGTATTTTGTGGATTCCTTTGAGAACAAAATATTTTTATAATGGCAAGTAAACATTTTAAATTTAACTAGTAGGACTTCTGAAGATCCAGTTTAATTTCATACAATAAAAAAAATAAGACACTCAAAAACACAAACTGATGTTCTAAATATTAAATCAAACAAACTATAAGTGTTTATAATATCTTGACCTAAAACCCCCAGGAATGTAAGAACAAAGGTAATTATGAAAATGAACACTGTATGAGCATCGGTAACCAACAAGGCATTAGACTGTACCTGTGCTGATACTATTTTCACAACCCTTACATAGGTCAAATGGGTATTTAAAAACCAATATATAAACAACACACCCTCGAACAATTAACCTTTATTCAAAACAATAAACATAATTATAATTACGTTAGTTACAACAAATCCGTTTTGACAAATTAATACTCTTTAAGGAGGACATCAGACAGACTTTCAAACTCGGAACAGAAGTATCTAAACCAAATTTATCATCATGTTCTTTATAAATTCAAACTTTGCCTTGAAAATAATATAAACAAGGAAATACGGAAAACAGAATTTATCCTTTTGGCTAAATAAATCAGCATACAAGTTCATGTACATACATGAACTACCAAAATATATCAAACGACACCCATTTCTTATATAAACCTTGTAACAAAATTTTAATCCTACTTACTACAAAAGTACCCCAAAGCATTTCTTTAAAATCATCCAGGTGAGGTGAAATAGGGGCAGGTGGAGATGAGACTGGACCAGCCATATGCTGACCACTGGTGAAGCTAAGTGACGGGTAAATAGGGACTTTACTATTCTCCTTATTAAAATTATATTTGAAAACTTCCAAGTGTCCCAATGAAATCCTCATCTTTGGTCTTCTTTTTTGGGGGGGGGGGGGCATGGCACATGACTTGTGGGATCTTAGTTCCCTGACCAGGGATCGAACCAGTGCCCCCTGCAGTGGAAGCACAGAGTCTTCACCACTGGACTGCTAGGGAAGTCCCGCTCATCTCTGGTTTTTTAAAATAAATTTATTTATTTGTTTTTATTTTTGGTTGCGTTGGGTCTTCGTTGCTGTGCGCAGGCTTTCTCTAGTTGTGGTGAGCGGGGGCTACTCTTCCTTGCGTTGCATGGGCTTCTCATTGTGGTGGCTTCTCTTGTTGCGGAGCATGGGCACCAGGCGCCCGGGCTTCAGTAGTCGTGGCACGTGGGGTCTAGAGCACAGGCTCAGTAGTTGCGGTGCACAGGCTTAGTTGCTCTGCGGCATGTGGGATCTTCCCGGACCAGGGCTCAAACCCGTGTCCACTGCACTGGCGGGTGGATTTTTAACCACTGCACCACCAGGGAAGCCCTCATCTTTGTTTTCTTTGTTTTTTTTGTTAAATTTATTTATTTATTTACTTTTGGCTGCGTTGGGTCTTTGTTGCTGCGCAGGCTTTCTCTAGTTGCGGTGCGCGGGCTTCTCATTGTGGTGCCTTCTCTTGTTGCGGAGCACAGGCTCTAGGCATGCAGGCTTCAGTAGTTGTGGCATGCAGGCTCAGTAGTTGTGGCTCATGGGCTCTAGAGAGCAGGCCCAGTAGTTGTGGCGCACTGGCTTAGTTGCTCTGCGGCATGTGGGATCTTCCCGGACCAGGGCTCGAGCCCATGTCCCCGGCCTTGGCAGGCAGATTCTTAACCACTGTACCACCAGGGATGTCCCCTTCATCTTTGTTTTAATGTAATAATTCAACAGGTGAAACAGCCAGTGAAAATAAATTTTAGTCTCCACTTATAAACTTTATCAGCTATTCTAACTGCTAACATTTGAAGGGAAACAAAACTTACTCTTCCCTTAAATTACATCAGGTCTAACTCATTACTTTTTTAAAAAAGATTTATTTATTTATTTACTTCGGCTGCGCCAGGTCTTAGCTGCAGCACACAGGATCTTTGTTGCAGCATGTGGGCTCTTAGTTGCAGCATGTGGGCTCTTAGTTGCAGCATGCAGGCTTCTTAGTTGCAGCACACATGCCGGATATAGTTCCCCAACCAGGGATCAAACCCCAGACCCCTGCATTGGGAGTGCGGAGTCTTACCCACTGGACCACCAGGGATGTCCCTAACTCATTACTTTTGGATATTAATTTCAGAGATTTTCATGAGGTATTAACCAAAGCAAAACAGGACAAAAATAAGTTAGAGTCACAACTTTTAAGAGCAGGGAAGCAGAAAAAAGAGAGAATACACTATAGGAAAATAAGGTAGTGTTTATAAAAGGAAAGAGGGAACATTGTATACTATATGCCAAAATATTACTAGTAGAGTAACAAATCAAGATAACTGTAGCAAAAAAACTAATGTGGAATTTAATTAGCACTCATTAAGGAAAAAAGAAGAGAAAGTTAATTTTTTAGTTTGCTATGATTAAGAAATTCCTGATGTTACCTGAACTATTTATATTTTTAACTTAAAACAAAATACATTAAAAAAACTAGAATTATTAATGAGAAACTACTTTGAAATCCCAACTTATTTCAGATAATCTAAGATTTCTTTAGTAGTTAAATCAATTTTTAGAATAGAAAAAAAGCAGACTGTTGATTTAGTACATAAAAGCGCTAAATAAATATTCAGATAACCAGTAAAGTGCTAAAAGAATGCATCAATGATCTCTGAACCTAAGTTTGAATATCTTCATGAAATATAAAGTTTACATCATCCTAAATATGACCATAAATATTAGCTAAAAGTACTCACAAATCAGTAAGGAGTTTTTCAGTTTTTGTTAATAAATTTATTTTATTTATTTATTTTTGGCTGCATTGGGTCTTCGTTGCTGCACGCGGGCTTTCTCTAGTTGTGGTGAGTGGGGGCTACTCTTCGTTGCAGTGCACGGGCTTCTCATTGCATTGGCTTCTCTTGTTGAGTGCAGAGCATGGGTTCTAGGCGTGCGGGCTTCAGTAGTTGTGGCACGCAGGCTCAGTAGTTGTGGCTCGTGGGCTCTAGAGCACAGGCTCAGTAGTTGTGGCACACGGGCTTAGCTGCTCCGCGGCATGTGGGATCTTCCCGGACCAGGGCTTGAACCCGTGTCCCCTGCATTGGCAGGTGGATTCTTAACCACTGCGCCACCAGGGAAGCCCCGGTTTTTCAGTTCTTAATACAAAATGGGTCTTGAGATTTCTGGTGTAGAAGCATAATATTGATTCAAATTTTAAATGCTCTTTTCACAAAAGCAGAAGAAAAAACAAGTAAAGATCTTATTAAAAGCAAAATCCTGTTTCACCATTTTTCCCCTGAAAGAGGACAGCTCAACCACTCATTAAATGAGCAAAGGAACACACCAAGATGACAATATTACTTTCCTGATGTTAAAATTACATTTCTTTCCTGTCAGAAGCACAAAATAAATATTTACGTAGGGACCACCCTTCTGCGTAGCAACTTGTAGGAGAGGCAGGATGACTGTGCTGGTAAAAAACATTTACACAAGTCAGAGCTTCCAGGGAAAATGTTTTATATTTAGTTACTTCATGAGTTGCAGAGGGCTCGACATAAACAAATGTTCTAACTTATCCTCACAGTACAGCATTTCAACACTACAGATGTTGTTCAAACCAAATAACTAAAAGAAAAGCTAAACTCCCTCGTAGGAGGGAAGTTTCTTTACACTTCTATAGCATGGCCTTTCTTAAAGTTCTTATCTCCCACCTTCATTTCTGTGCATGTTTTTCTGTAAATTTAAGGAGAAAAGCTATTATTTCCAACTAAAATGTCAGTGTGCCTCCTACTTTGTTGAATGTGAAAGCGGAATTTTAATAACTTAGTAGTGTGATGGCAAACAAAGCCCCAGCAATTCTTCACCTTTTCAGGGCAATCAACCACTTTGAGAACCTCCTGAAAGCTATAGACTTTTCTCCTAGAAAACAATACATTTGCAAATTTGAATATAATTCTGGGGATCCCCTTTAAGAGAAGCACTAAAGAGGCCTAAGGACACCAGCTGACATTCTTGGCACATGAAACGCCAATAGCCAATCTATTCCTCAACTGAAGAGAACAGGAATAAAAGAGGGCACTAAAGTTCAAGTTTCTATCAGACCACAGAGGCAACCCCCCACACTAGGGCACAAAGACAAGAACCAAGCATCTACCAACCAACCACCACCCTGACCACAGCAAGAACACCATCCATTCAAAACAAACGAACCAAAAACTTCTCTGCAGGAAAATGATCAGCCTCAGAGCAGAAAACACACTCCAGCATCGAGGGCTTCCCTGTCCCTCAGGCGATACCCTCCAGTCTGTGTATGTCAGCCCTCCCCACAAACATAGTCTCCCAATCAGGCTTTTATGCTTCATTCCTAACTATAATGGACAACCAAGGAACACTATACATTTGAGGAAAGCCTCCTGCATGAAAGAGATATAAACTGAAAGAAAAAAATAATCTTGGAAGAAAGAGCAATCCACGTAACAGAATGGGAAGGTGAGAGGGGGATACACACCTCCATCTCAATCAATAAAACTTCCAGTAAGTATTCTCAGGATATCTGAGAAAACAGTGCATTCAAATACAAGTAAAAGTGTTAAAAGAAAAATTAACAAGCAGAAAATAGGAAGTAAAATTTTAAAGTTATTGCTAAAACTTAAAAATTCAATAGAAAGGGTTCAAAGGTAAAGTCAAGGAACTCTCCCAAAAAGCAGAATAAGGTGAAAACAGATTTAAGATTTACGACACTACATACAAGCAATGAACAACCTGAAAATGAAATTAAGAAAACAGTTCCATTTACAACAACATCAAAAAGAATAAAATACCTATGAATAAATCTAACAAAAGAAGTATAAGACCTGTATGCTGAAAACTACAAAATACTGTTGAAAGAAACGGAAGAAAAATTTAAATAAAAGGAAAGATAATCCTTGCTCATGAATCAGAAGACTTAATACTGTTAACATGGCAATAATTCCCAAATTGATCTATAGAGTCAATGTAAACCCAATCAAAATCATAGCTGGCAATACCAAAGGCACAATCCATGAAAGGAAAAAATGGGTAAGTTGGACTTTTAAAATTTAAAACTTCTGCTCTGCAAAAGACACTGTCAAGAGATTAAGTAGACAAGCCAGGGGACTTGCCTGGAGGTCCAGTGGTTAAGACTTCACCTTCCAATGCAGGGGGTGTGAGTTCGATCCCTGGTCAGGGAGCTAAGATCCCACATGCCTTGCAGTCAAAAAACCATTAACATAAAAATACAGAAGCAATACTGTAACAAATTCAATAAAGACTTTAAAAATGGTCCACATCAAAAAAAATCTTAAGAAAAAGAAAACAAGAAGACAAGCCACAGACAGGGAGAAAAATTTGCAAGAGACACATCCAATAAAGGACTATTAATCCAAAAGATACAAAGAACTCTTAAAACTCAACAGGAAGAAAATGAACAACTCAATTTAAAAATGGGCAAAAGGGCTTCCCTGGTGGCGCAGTGGTTGAGAGTCCGCCTGCCGATGCAGGGGACACGGGTTCGTGCCCCGGTCCGGGAAGATCCCACATGCTGCAGAGTGGCTAGGCCCGTGAGCCATGGCTGCTGAGCCTGCAAGTCCGGAGCCTGTGCTCTGCAGCAACAGGAGAGGCCAGAACAGTGAGAGGCCCGCATAGCGCAAAAAAAAAAAAAAAAAAGGGCAAAAGACATAAAGACACCTCACCAAAGAGGATATACAGATGGCAAATAAAGCATATGAAAAAAAGCTCAACATGTCATTAGGAAATTGCAAATTAAAACAACAATGAGATACCAATATACAGCAATTAGAACAGCTAATATTCAAAACACTGACAGCAGCAAATGCTGGTGCGAATGTGGAGCAACAAGAACTCTCACTCACTGCTGGTGGGAATGCAAAATCATACAGCCACTTTGAAGACAGTCTGGCAGTTTCTTACAAAAGTAAACATACTCTCAGCATATGATACAGCTATTGTGCTCCTTGGTATTTACTCAAATGAGTTGAAATTTTATGTCCACACAAAAACCTGCACATGGATGTTTGTAGCAGCTTTATTCTTAATTGCAAAACTTGGAAGTAATCAAAATGTCCCTCAATGAGTGAACAGATAAACAAACTGTGATACACCCATAAAATGGAATATAAAGAAATAAGCTATCAAGCCACAAAAAAACATGCAGGAACCATAAATGCATACTGCTAAATGAAAGAAGCCAGCCTGGAAGGGCTACATACTGTATAACTCCAACTGTATAACATACTGAAACAGCAGAATTATATAGACAGTAAAATGCAGTGGGGGATGCAGAGGCCATGTGGAAGCACAGGGGATTTTTAGGGCAACAAAACAATTCTGTGTCACACTGTAATGGCAAATATATGACATTACACATTTGTCAAATCCATAGGACAGTTGAACACAAAGCATGAACCCTAATGTAAATTGTGGACTTTAGTTAAGAATAGTATGTCAATATTGGTCCATCAATTGTAACAAATTGTGTAGGGGAAAGGAGTATATGTGATCCTTCTGCACTTTCTGCTCAATTTTGCTGTAAACCAAAAACTACTCCAATAAATAAAGTCAAATATATTTATATATAAAAATCCTAGCTGACTTTATTGCAGAAATCAAAAAGCTGACCCTAAAATTTATATGGTAATGCAAGGGCCCAAAGTATTAAAAACAAATCTTGAAAAACAACAAAATTAGAAAAGTCATACTTTGTGGTTGTAAAACATACCACAAAGCTACAGTAATCAAGACAGTGTGGTACTGGCAAAAAGACAGATACATAAATCAATGGAATACAACTGAGAGTCCAAAAATAAACTCTTACATTTATGGTCAAATAATTCTCAACAAGAGTGTCAAGATAATTCAATGGAGAAAAAAATAATATTTTCAACAAATGGTACTGAGACAACTAGATATCCATACACAAAAGAATAAATTTGGACACCTACCTAACACCATATACAAAAAACAACTCAAAATAAATTGCAGACCTAAATATAAGAGCTAAAACTACAAAATTCTAAAAGAAAATAGACAAGTATATCTTATAACCCTGAGTTAGGCAATGGTTTCTTAGCTACAATACCAAATGCAAAAGCAACAATAAATAAATAAATAAATAAGACTGCATCAAAATTTAAAACTTTTGTGTTGCAAATAATACCATCAAGAAAATGAAAAGACAACCCACAAAATGGGAGAAATTACTTGCAAGTCATATATCTGATAATGGACTTGTACACAGAATATATAAATAACTCTTATAACCTAACAATAAAAAGACAATAAGCCAATTAAAAAATGGGCATTGGTTCTGAATAGACACTTCTCCAAGGAAGATATATGAATGCCAATAAGCACATGAAAAGATGCTCAATATCATTAGTCATTAGAGAAACGCAAATCAAAACCACTTCACACCCACGAAGATGCCTATAACAACAATTGCTGGTGAGGATGTAGAAAAATTGGAACCTGCATACACAGTGGTGGAAATGTATACAGCCACTTTTGAAAATACTTTAGTGGTTCCTCAAAATGTTAAACATAGAAAATATGACCGAGCAACTCTACTCCTAGGTATATACACAAAAGAAATGAAAACAGATATCCACATAAAAACTTATACACAAATATCCACAGCTCCATTACTTGCATAGCCAAAAGGTGGAAACAATCTAAATATTCATCAACTGATGAATGGATAAATTAAATGTGGCATATCCATAGAGTACAATATTATTTGACCATAAAACAATGAAGTACTGATACATACTATAATATAGATGAATTATGAAAGCATTATGCTCAATAAAAGAAGACAGGCATAAAAGACAACATATTGTATGATTCCATTCATATTAAATGTCCAGAATAGGCATATAGAGATACTCTGATTTAAAAAATATATATTTAACACATAATAATAGTTGGTTGCTTTCTCTAGAACTATGTAGAATTAGAAGGAAACTCTGAGATCACCCAGCTGGTCAAGTCACAGTTAAGATGTGGCAGACTGTATTTTCCAAAGATGGCCACGTCATTCACCCCATCCACTAAGCTCTCCTTAGTGTTACACTCATGCTCTTCCATCAGAAGCGGGGCCTGTGTACCCTCCCCTTAAATCCAGGTGGGCCTACCACCATGATGGAAGTAACACCATAACCTCAATGGCGCGGCCATAAAAGGCAATACAGCTTCCCCTGCTGTGTTTCGTGAGACACCTGGTCTTGGAAGCCCTGAGCCAACATGTAAGGAATCTGGCTAGTCTTAAGCCAGCATGCTGGAGAAGTCATACAAAGAGACTACTGACAAGGAGCGAGGAAAGGAGGGGAGAGAGAAAGGCGGGGAGAGAGGGGTGAGAGAGACAGAGAACGAAGAATCTTCCTAACCCAGCTTTGTGATAGCCAATACAGCGGTCACTAGCCACATGCAGCTGTTTAAATTTAAATTAATTAAAATGATTAAATTAAAAAATCTGCTTTTCAGTCACACTAGTCATATTTCAAGTGCTTAACAACCAAGTGACTAGTTTCTACTGTACCTGACAGGGCTGATGTAGACCATTTCTATCATCATAGAAAGTTCTAGTGGACAGCGCTGCCTCAGGTAATTTCAGCTGCCAGCCTTCAGGCTGCCCCAGCTAATAATGCTGTGTGGTACAGATGAACTATCCTACCAAGCACCACACAGGATGCAAATTCATGCTCAAAATAAACGTTGTTGTTGTTTCCAGCCACTGACCTTTGGGGTGGTTTGTCACACAGCCACAGTGAGGGAATGCAAGGAGAGTAAAGGGCAGAATGTTAAACAATCAGCGGAGTCCATAAAACCAGGCAAATGGTAGAACCAATCACATTTCACTGCAATGTCCAGTAAGTGCTTAGCACAATGTCATAAGTGCTTAGGAATAAATGAACAAGAAAACCCTCAATACTCGAGGCCTCTATCATTTTAACCCCAAGCACCCTGCCACTAAGCACTGTCTCTACTATTCCAGAAAAAGATTTGATGATTCCTAGTTCTGAAGGAACAGGAATCAGAAATGTTTGCATCAGTGAATTAGTGGTTTAAAAAAAAAAAAAAAAAGAGTCCTACCTTCTTTCCAATGAGTTTACTAAAATCACCATTTAACAAATAGGTGAAGCTTCACCTGATTTTCCAGTTTTTACACTTAATTTTTACTCTAGTTTTGAAGCATTTTGTAAGTATTACAGAATTTTAAACTGAAAAGCAAAACAAACAAAAACTTCTGAGAGTGTTTATCAATAGTAACCAAACACTTTCTTCTTTAAATACTGCCTTACCAAGCAAGGTCTTTCAAATAAAATCCAATTTTTAATTATTTGAATAATGGAAATTACAGACTTGGAGAGTCAAAAAATAATTTGAGATTTAAGTAAATTTCTACCTAAACATGAATATAGCAATTGTTATGAGACTTTACTTCCAATAATGAATAATGAAGATACATTGAAACAACGTGGGAAGTGGCACAGATTCACCTCTGACCACAGCACAAAGCTGGACTTCACGAGAAGACTACCAAATTTTCAGCCAGCACAAGCCTAAGCAGACGTGCCATATCAAAACTTCCATGTAGGGACCTGCCTGGTGGCGCAGTGGTTAGGAATCCACCTGCCAGTGCAGGGGACATGGGTTCAAGCCCTGTCCGGGAAGACCCCACATGCCGCGGAGCAACTAAGCCCGTGCACCACTACTGAGCCCGCGCGCCTAGAGCCCGAGTTCCGCAACAAGAGAGGCCACCGCAATGAGAAGCCTGCGCACCGCAACGAAGAGTAGCCCCCGTTCGCCACAACTAGAGAAAGACTGCACGCAGCAATGAAGACCCAATGCAGCCAAAAATAAATAAATAAATTTGAAAAAACTTCCATGTATAAAACTACGTGATATTAAAGAATTATTGTTAATTTTAAAAGTGCTAATAGCTATGTTTTCAAGAGTTCTTATCTTTCAGAGATAGACAACAGATTTATGATAAAATAATATCAGGGGTCTGCCTGACACTAAACAGAGCTAGGGTGAACAGTGCAGGGGAACAGAGATGAAGCAAGGGTAGCCCCGAGTGAATGATGGCTGTAACTGCTGATTATTACTGCTGTTCATTATACTCTTCCCTCTTCTATTTATGATTAAAAACATCCATTGTGAAAACCCTAACCCTAACCAACCAACCTCTCTAGTTAAATGTTTTGGTTAAAATGCAAAGTGAGGGGCTTCCCTGGTGGCGCAGTGGTTGAGAGTCCGCCTGCCGATGCAGGGGACACAGGTTCGTGCCCCGGTCCGGGAAGATCCCACATGCCGCGGAGCGGCTGGGCCCGTGAGCCATGGCCGCTGAGCCTGCGCGTCCGGAGCCTGTGCTCCGCAACGGGAGAGGCCACAGCAGTGAGAGGCCCGCGTACCACAAAAAAAAAAAAAAAAAAAAAAAAAGCGAAGTGAGGGTACAGAGTATGAGATGGTGACAACCACACTCACATAAAGGCCAGGCTTCCCAGAATTTTAACTATTAATGAGGACCAAAATGTCACAAATCAGCACATAATGCCTCTCATCTATAAAAATCATTATCACTTCTAGTACATACAAATGCTCTCATGTCAGGATTACAGCCAAGAGGTAGCTGAGTCATACTTTATACAGAATTCTAATATGTGTGGTTGCTGAATTTCTTAGCCAACAGCTAGAAGACAGGCTAATAAATACAAACCCAAGACTGCTGATGGTCTAACAGGATGGGAAAAGGGAGAACAGGGGTATAAGACATGAAGTTCACCACTAATTAACGCAACTTTAAGAACAGTGATAACCAGTATGTGTATGGAAAGGCCACAGGCTTCGGGTTCAAACACAGGCCACTTTCCACAGCCACTTAATAGCTCTGTAAACTAAGCCATTACTTAACCTCACTTTTCTCTTCAGAAAGGCTTGCCTTGATGGCTGAGAGATCACTGTCAAACATCTTGGAAGCACATTCTCCAACGCCTGCAACCTTGAGAAACGCTGCTCCTGAACCCCCCCAGCTCAGCTGCTCCTAGGTTCCCAACCCTCAGCAACTGCATAAATAATAAATGTTTACTGCATTAAGCTGCTGTTTGGGGTAACCTGTTACTTAAAACAGACAATTAGTGTATTATATGTAGGGAACAGTTTGTCTATGATTTGACTAGCTAAATTTTTTTTTCTAAATATAGTGAGTCTCTTTGCTATGTAAACTGGATTATACAAGGGAACCCTTTAATTCATCTGAATAGGCTACTCATCACCTTGTAACAGCATGTTTACAAAGCTGGATATTATTGTCCGTACTGAACTCCTTGAGTCTGACATTGCTTGTATGCAAGAGAAGTATGGGGGCAAAACCACAGACCAGTGTCATGGTTCATTACCTCAGACCTTACACTCTCTATCTGTATATATGTGCTCTGTATCTGCTCTACAGTATATTTTAATATTAGTAAAAAAGTACTCTTAGTCCTACCTGAATGAGGCATTTGCTCACATCACTAGCACAGAGTGCTTTGTTACAACTCAGTGACACTGGGACCCATGTCAGGAACACCAGGATGGCTACAGTAAGCATAACAACAGAGCGTGACTTCATGTTTCTTCAAAGACAATCACCAACTCCCAGGAAGCTAAACAAACAAAAAGAAAAAAAACAACAAAAACTTTAATTCAAAGGCAAATGCTAGGGTAAAAACAAATACAAAAAAGAAAATCAAATAAATAAACCAAGACTCATTGCTTGTGTTAAAAGACTTTTGAGTGACTGTTTAAAGATTATTCTCAATGAAAGATTACTTAAACACTCAAAAAAAAGCTACAATATACAGTAATATCTTGTTAGCCATCTTCAAAGATATAGAATTCTGAAATTCCTCAGAGTACCCAGAAATGGTGACTGTGAAAATTAAAGTGAATATGTGTGTGTGTGTGTGTGTGTGTGTGTGCGCGTGTGTATACCATCAGTGACCTGAAAGTAGCAATATATAAAGCAAATAAGTAGTTTCAATGCTGCACTGCTTTTCAGCTTTAGTTTCAGGCCCACTATTCGACTTTAAGCCAGTAAAAAAAACAAAACAAAACACAAAAAACTATTAATATTGTATTATAATTTTAAAAACATTTATCAATATTTTAATTCTTAGAATTAAGACAGATTTTAAAAATGCAAATTATTCTAGTGTCCACTTGTTACTATCTCATTTTGTCTCTTAACATAATTAGCCAAAATGAAGCAGCTCAACGGAAGGAGTGGACAGTTGCTCCTTAAATAATTTAGCGAATAACAAAGGGAATAGTAAATTATTAACTGAATTAAGACTCGAACTTACCAAAATGTGAAGATATTCTTTTAATTCTCTACCTTAGGTACCAGTGATTCTTCAAAGATATTGAAGAAAATATTACAGTCCAAAAAGAAAAAGGAAAGAAAGACCAGCACAAATTCTGACAGTGGTTGAACAACCAACACAGTCATTAAACTTTTAAAAAGGAGAAGATAAAACTTCTTGGGGTTTAAAACACCCCCCCCAAACAGAATCAATTAAATAAACGACTAGTGATGTAAGAAGGATAAAAGGTGCGTTTATGGGCCTTTATGATTGCTGTAAACCTGTATTCTAAGTGTTAGCAAGAACAATAAAGCAAAGGCAAGAAGGTGAAGAGTACCAGGCTCTGTGCCCGTGTGTCTCGCTTCTGTACGAGAAAGCCCCAGGGACCGTGGCCGAGGCCGGGGGTACCCTCCTGGGACCGTCAGGACCCACCGCCCGCTTTACTGAAACGCACGCCCAAGTCCGGTGACTCCGGAGCCACCGGCACGTATTCGTGGCGGCCAAAGAAGGCATCGGAAAACGGATTCTTCCAGAGCTAGTTTTCTCCCCACAGCAACTGCAAATGGGATATTTTCCCCCACCTCACGGCCGTCTGCGTCCCACTCCCCGAACCTCCCCAGAACAGGCGTCCAGGTGAACGAGGCACGCAGAGGCAGGTAACCGAGCTCCTCCTAGGGGAGAGGCTCCCTCCGGGGCCTCGGGAACAAAGCGCAGCGGCCGAGCGGGCAGCGCTGACAGCGGCCCCGGCGGCTGGCGGAGGAGCCACGCCCCGCGCCCGCCCCGCCTCGTAGCCGCGGAGGCCGCCCAGGCCGCGCGGGCCCCATCCTCCCGCTCCTCCCGCCCGGTCGCGGCCTCCAGACCCAGAGCGGCATCCGCAACCCCTGCCCGCTCACCGTGCGCCGCGGCACCGCGAAGCAGCCTGGCTCTCGTTCCCCGCGGGTCGGCCGAGCGGGCGCGCCGCTCTGTGAAGGGAGGCAGGCCGCGCCTACGCTCAGTCCTCCGCGCAGCGCCCGCGAGCCTCGGCCGTAAAACAGGGAGAGACCAGCCCGCCGCCGCCTCGCCCCCGCCCCCCGCTTCCCTCCGCCCCCCTCGGCTCCCGCCGCCGCCGCCGCCGCCAGCTCCCGCCAGGAGGCGTCTCTCACTCCGCCGGCGCTCCTGTCCGCGCGCGACCTGGCCCCGCCCAAGCCACGCTCCCCGCGGGCCCAGCGCGCCCAGGGTCCCACCCCCTACCCGGCCCCGCCCCGACCGCGGCCACGCCCACCCGACCCACGCGCGCTGTCCCCTTTCCTCTTCCCCGTCCCCGTCTTCGGCGCCTTGCCGCCCGCCTCGGGCTCCCGCAGGCTCTGCCGCCCGGCCCCTTCTCCGGGCTCACCCCGCCCTGGTCCCGGAGCTGGGACGTGATGTGCACGAGCTCCTCGCCTCCTCACAGGCACCCTGGGAGGGAGCTGGTCTCGGTCCCGTTATGGGGATGCCGGACTGACTGATGCACCCCGCTGGTACCCAGTGCAGCTCATACCTGAATCCCGTCATTGACGTCGGAGACAGGATTTATTAAAAACGCAGACTTCTGGGGTCTGCCTCAGACCTACTGAATAAGGGTCTCCAAGAGTAGAGCCTTCGTCCCGCAGTGCACTTAATGCCGAGCCCTTCGTGGGCGCCCGGCTTTGTGCTCAGCGCTAGAAGCGGGCAGGGGCGCCGTGGGTGCTGGTCCAGAAGGTCGCAGGCCAGGGGAGAGGACGGATGGACACCTGGACAGATGGCAGGAGACGCCTGCCCAAGCATGTGTGACCAACAGTTAGCTTGTAGATAAAGGCGACTGAGAATGGCACCCAGTTCTTTCCCACAACCCTGGGAATTTGCTTTTTTAAAAGTTTACAGAGTGATTAAGTTGGAGCCCATTGTACTTTTCCCTTGGAAATGGTACTAGACCATTTTAGACCTAGTACTAAAGTCTTAAGCTGGTAGGATCTTAAATGCCCACATTCCCCTTGGTTGATGAAGAAAACAGAATGGAAAGAGTTGATTGGCTGACGGGGTGGACTGCATTATTGCTGTTAGTCCATTTTTGTACATTGTACATTTTTGTACATTGTCTTACATTTGTGCTATTTAATGTCAAACTTAATAGAAGGCAGCTGGATTTTCATATCTGCTTTTGCATTCAAACTGTTGCAATATATATTTTATACCCTCTAAAAAAACTACAGTGTGAGAGGAGACTGAAAAGGCAAATAATGCATTAGAATTAAAATAATAGTTTTGAGCTCATGTACTACCTGAAAATGTCCTGGGACCCCCAGGGTCTCCAGATCACACTTGGAGAACTGGTGTTGCAGAGAAATACCATTGGCATGGAAAGATATTCATGATATATCAACTTTTAAAGCAGTGTGTGTATTTTTAGAATGAAGATTATGAGCCATTTGTGTTGTTGATGTTTTTTCTTTGTGCTTGTCTGCATTTTCTCATGTCTTTGCCTGTATTACTTTGGTAATAAGATAAAAATAGTTATTTTTAAGTTAAAGATCCTCTTTGATAAGCTCTAGAAGATCAAATGTCAGTTGAGCCTCCAGGTGGCTATCAAGTGGTTCTGAACGGGTTTGGGAATTTGAGAGCTGCAGGGGTTATTGTAGTGGCTATTTTATTTTACCAGAAGCCTTTATGATCAATGCAATAAAGCCTCTTAGTAGGGTTTGATGAAACGGTCAAATGTCACTGATTCACCTAAGCTTCAATCACCTGATACAGACGCATCAGTGGTTGACTGTCAGCCAACCACAGTGAAGAGGTGACTCTTTTCCTATTGCTGCTAACAAATTACTGTAAATTTACTGCCATAAAACAACAATTAATCTTCTTACGGCCTGAGCTCCGCCTCCTGTCAGATCAGCGGTGGCATTAGATTCTCATAGGAGCGCAAACCCTACTGTGAACTGCACATGTGAGGGATCTAGGGTGCGGCTCCTTAAGAGAATCTAATGCCTGATGATCTGAGGTGGAGCTGAGGCGGTGATGCTAGATCTGGAGAGCGGCTGCAAATATAGATTATCATTAGCAGAAAGATTTGACCATAATAAATCAATTGCTTGCAGACTCATATCAAAACCCTATCAGTAAGTGGCAAATGAAAACAAGCTCAGGGCTCGCACTGATTCTGCATTATGGTGAGTTGTATAATTATTTCATTATATATTACAATGTATATATATAACGTATATTTATTAATGTGCACAGTAAATGTAATGCACTTGAATCATCCCCAAACCATCCCCACACCCCGCCCCATCTGTGGAAAAATTGTCTTCCACAAAACTGGTTCCTGGTGCCAAAACGGTTGGGGACCGCTGGGGTAGACAGGGTGAAGCTAGGGGAGGGGGTGTTATCCTGCCCAGCATAGAGAGATAACAAGGACATTTGTAGTTTGTGAACTCACTCTTGTAGGTGGTGCTTCTACACTCTCACCTCTGGGCCTCCCCTCACCCCAGCCAATTCACCCCAGAAGACAGGGAGCAAAATGGGAGCCCGAGACACAGGTGTTGGGTGCCCCTGCTAAGCACTCCAGTTTGGTCTGGATTCTCTACTTCTGAGCTTCCTTACAGGAGTACGGGCAGAGGCCCCGGCCCTGCTGGAGGTGGGACTGGACGGGGGGATGGTGAGTTGTATAATTATTTCATTATATATTACAATGTATATATATAACGTATATTTATTAATGTGCACAGTAAATGTAATGCACTTGAATCATCCCCAAACCATCCCCACACCCCGCCCCATCTGTGGAAAAATTGTCTTCCACAAAACTGGTTCCTGGTGCCAAAACGGTTGGGGACCGCTGGGGTAGACAGGGTGAAGCTAGGGGAGGGGGTGTTATCCTGCCCAGCATAGAGAGATAACAAGGACATTTGTAGTTTGTGAACTCACTCTTGTAGGTGGTGCTTCTACACTCTCACCTCTGGGCCTCCCCTCACCCCAGCCAATTCACCCCAGAAGACAGGGAGCAAAATGGGAGCCCGAGACACAGGTGTTGGGTGCCCCTGCTAAGCACTCCAGTTTGGTCTGGATTCTCTACTTCTGAGCTTCCTTACAGGAGTACGGGCAGAGGCCCCGGCCCTGCTGGAGGTGGGACTGGACGGGGGGTGGGGGGGCGCGAAGGGCGGGGGTATTGCTCGGGCCTGCCTGGAGGAGGCGTCCAGCCTGTGCGCCTTTCAGCCGGTGGAGACAGGAAGACTATTCTGTGTCCCAAGGAACCGGCCGACTGTGGCAGGCTGGGGATTATGGTTTGGAATCCACTGTCCCATTCTTAATGCTTTCCATCCGAGAGACTCAGCTGAATTAGCTGATTTGATTTACAGATTTGAACTAAAAGAGCCACATCCAACAGCCTCGCAGCCTGTGGTGTGGAAGGGAAGATCTAGGGATGGAAGGCCCTTTGGGAAGAAACCTCCTTCCTCCACCCTCTCCCCCGCCTCTTCCCTCCCTGCTTTGTTGTGGGAATTACCGCAAAGCTCTCAAAAGAATGGGGAAAGAAAACGCTTACTTCCAAAGGCCTCTCAACTCTTCCTGTTTTAAACAAGAAGAAATGTAGAAAATCTTGAGGCTATTTTTGTTTTGTTTTCTTCCATTCCGGGTTCATAGATCCTTATAATTCCCTCTGCAATGAATGGTTGTGAATCCACCAGGCAAAAGGAACGCCCAAGCAAGCTTTTCCGAGGCTCAGGTCCCTAGGAGTGCAGGAGGCCTAGCAAAGCTCTGGGGAAACCGTCGACCCCGCCTGCTAGGAGAAAATGCTGTTTTGGCAGATGTTTGCAAAGGGCTATCAAGGGCTATTCAGAGATTTACAAATCGTTCTCAAAAGCTCTTAAGGCTTCTCAAAATCCACTATTTACTCATGGCTCACTCTTGCCTACCAAATTAGGTCCCAACTTTGTAGCTTACTTATTTCGAATATTTCTTAATTTATATTCATTTCAACTTTTTCCTTTTTTTCTGATTACAGAGAATTTAAAAATTTTGGGACTTCATGTGCGACCCTGGCCATTTTAGCCCCTGGAGACTGCACCTAGCTTCCTATATATTCCTTCAGTCTTTTTAAAGTCACATGTATTAACATATGTTTGCAAAAAATGAAATTATACTAAGAATACTTTACTGAAACTTGCTTTTTCCCATGTGGCATATCCAGAACGCCTTTTCATGCTAGTAAATGTGGATCTTTTTTGATGTTACACAAATCCTCTCCATAGAGCCAAGGTGGTCTATTTGCATGCTTCATACTTCTCCACTCCCGTATTCTGCACATTTTTCTTTTTGCTTGGGACATGATTCTTTTTTCTTTTTCCTGGCTACATAAACCTTATCCACTCTTTTAAAAAAAAATTTTATTTTATTGAAGTATAGTTGATTTACAATGTTGTGTTAGTTGCAGGTGTACAGCAAAGTGAATCAGTTTTATATATATATATGTGTGTATATATACTTTTTCAGATTTTCTATTATAGGTTATTAAAAGATATTGAATATAGTTCCCTATGCTATACAGTAGGACCTTGTTGATTACCCATCCTACATATACTAGGTTTGCATTTGCTAATCCCAGACTCCCAATCCCTCCCTCCTCCGCCCCTCGGCAACCACAAGTCTGTTCTCTACTTCTCTATGTCTGTGAGTCTGTTTGGTAGATCAGTTCATTTGTGTCGTATTTTAGATTCCACACATAAATGATATCTTATGATATCTTACGGTATTGTCTTTTTCTTTCTGACTTACCTCACTTAGTATGAGCAGTCTTCAGTGGCTGGAAACCTTGTTTCCACTCTGAAACTCATGGGCGTGCACTGAGGTGAGAGGCTCCAGGGCAGGTTAGAGGGGACACAGGACTGCGTCACAGCTGTGCTGTTTTATTCTATGTGGAGACAGAGCAATTCTGAGGCAAGAGTTCTTTCAGGATTGTGTTGGGGAGGGCTAAACACAACAAAACAAGCGAACCGAAAAACAAAGAAACCCACACCAAACTTCCGCAAGAAGGCAGCTGGTCTCCTGCTCTTTACCTGCTTGCCAGCATCAGCCTGTTCACTCCCTCTGAATTAGTGATGTCTTTGGACTGGATTTTTGTCTGCCTCTATGTTGAGCATACACTTTTGCTCAGTGAATGTTTCCTCGTGAAACTTCCACCACAGCGCTAACTTAGGTCAGAAAGCCAGAGCTTCTAGATGCCTCTAAAGGACAAACTGCTCCTTTTCACCATCCCCAGCCTTCGGTGTCGTTAATTCAGGGACTCAGATGGCTTCAACAGGGCTTCCATCTGCAGTATGCCTGATTAGACTGTACCCGTCCAGGTTTTCTATTCTTTTTCTCTTTATCAGTGACTTCAGCTTTTTGCCTTTAAGCCGGTCAGACAAGTTGAGGTTTTTCTTTCTTCCCTTCATGCTTTTTAAAATATGGATGTGACATTCATCTCTTTCATTTTTAAATACCACTCCCATTTCACAAAGCATGTTGCTGTGATTCTCTTTCCCTTTTAGGAAAACAGAATTTTTGTATTCTCCAAATATTCCAGTTGGGACAGTTACACAAGTAGTTTAATTAAAGCATTCTGAGGGACTTCCCTGGTGGCACAGTGGTTAAGAATCCGCCTGCCAATGCAGGGAACACAGGTTCGAGCCCTGGTCTGGAAAGATCCCACGTGCCGCGGAGCAACTAAGCCTGTGAGCCACAAATACTGAGCCTGCACTCTAGAGCCCGCGAGCCACAACTACTGAAGTCCACGTGCCTAGAGCCCATGCTCCGCAACAAGAGAAGCCACCGCAATGAGAAGCCCACTCACCTCAATTAGAGAAAGCCTGCGCGCAACAACGAAGACCCAACGCAGCCAAAAATAATAAATAAAATTTAAAAAAGCATTCTGAGATAGACGGTTGAAAATATACTACTATAATTTATTTTAGCAAACACTGCTTACGTTAAGAATGTTTGCAATGACAGAATTTTTTGCCTCGAATCCTTGTCACTGAAACCTAAATGCATGGATATGCATACATTCCTTAAATTCTTATGGACGTTAATAAACACCTACCTGACAAAGGGCTTGTGTGCAGAATAAGGACTTCCTACAAATCAATCAATAATAAAAAGACAACACAAAGAAAAAGGAGCAAAACACTTGAGGACAGTTCACAAAATAAAATGTACAAATGGCTATTAAACATATTAAAAGATATGTTCAACCTCTTGAGTCATCAGACAAATGCAAGTTTAAAAGCACAGTAAGATACCACTACATATCCACCAAAACTGCTAAAATTGAAGACTGACAACACCAAAGATTGATGAGGATTCAGAGCAACTGGGCCTCTGATAGTTGGCAGGAGTATAAAATGGTACAACCCCTTTGGAGAACTGTCAGTTTCTGATGAAGTTAGACATACATCTATGCCCTATGACCTGGTGACTGTACTCCAAGGTATGGGCCCAAGCAATGAAAGAACGTGTTCACAAAAAAAGATTAGCATGTTTAGAGCAGTTTTATTCAGCCCCCAACTGGGAACAATCCAAATGTCTACCAACAAGAGTGAATAAACAGGCTTGTACAATATACTTCCACTCAGTAAGAAAAAGGAACAGATGACTGACACATGCAACATGGTGAATTTCAAAACCTTACGTTGAAAGAAGGCAGACGCAAAACAAGTGTATACTGTTTGATTCCATATACATGAAGCTCAAGAACAAGTACAGGTAATCCATGGCGCCGGGAGTCATCACAGCGGTGGCCTCTGGGGTGAAGTACTCTGCAAGGGGGCAGGAGGGAACTGTGGGGGGGATGGAAATGTTTTGTATGCATCTGTCAGGACTTATCAAACTGCCTACTTAAGATGTGGGTATTTTTACTGGATACAAATTACACAATTAAAAAAAACTGAGGAAAAAGGTACTGCTCTTAAGCTGAGTGATGGGCACACAGGTGGTGTTTTTTACTCTATAGACATACGCTATATATGCCTCATTCTCTGTATCAACAGCAAAATTTTCTTTAAGTCAATCTTTCCAGGGACTTCCCTGGAAGTCCAGCGGTTAAGGCTCCAAGCTTCCACTGCAGGGAGCACAGGATCGATCCCTGGTCGGGGGAACTAAGATCCTACATGCCTTGCAGCATGGCCAAAAAAAAAAAAAGAGGTCAATCCTTCCACATGTACTTTTCACTGTTTAAATTATAATACTTATAATTCTAACCTTTTGAGCCATTTGATTAACTAGGAATTATTTAAACTTTAAGGTTTGAAAAAGGATTTTTTAAAAAAAATTGTGGAAATGCTTCTTTTAAAATACAAGACATGACTACCTCATGAGTTTTAAAAAGTCAATTTCCCCTACATAAAATTTTTGGTTTTTATGTGTCAGAATATCAGAGATAGAATAAAAAATATTGTTAACTTTTTGGCTAACTAAGAAAAATACATATTTAGCATTGCTCAATTTCTAGAATAACTCTGTAATTCCTCAGTCTGTTAAAATGAGCTTCAGGGGATCTTTGCTTGAGGTTTTTACAGTTAAGTCTGCAGCATGTCTAATACTTAAAATTCATTTTCGAGACCTCATTCCTGAATAGACTTGAGCTCAAAAGGCTAATTCTTCAGAGGCTGTTTCCCCAAAATGAGTATTTTGCAATTTTGCCTGCTGCCCAAGTAAACACTGGTGTTGGGCTTGGAGTCACGTGGGAGCGGAAAATAAAAAAAAAACACTTAACACATTTCACTCTTATTTTTTTCTATAAAAATATAACTCTTTATTAAATAACATGCACAAATATCTAGTCATTTATTAAACAGATATGATTTAGAACAAGATTTAAAGAAATACAAATCCTTAGGTACAATTTAGTATCTTGTTCATGATATTTGAATAGTTAAAAAAAAAAATCACTGATTAAACTAACCATCCTTTATTTCTCTTTCAGAATCCTATATCTTTTTAGGCATATACCCCATTCCAAGTTTTTTCTAGCATTTTAGAGCTTCAGAATAATCTTTAATATCAAGAGCCCTTAACTTACTTACTTAAGTATAAATTCCCGTGGAGAAGGCATTCACTTTTTTTTTTTTTTTAAGCTATCCCGATTACCTTCGAATGAGTCACTTTACAAAGGGAATCTGCAGAAGCAGCATCATGGCAGACAGGCTCCAGCAACTTGAGGTACCACTGAACAGGGTGAGAAATGTGGTTAGTACTAAAAAGCTGGGATGACTAAAATATGCCAGATTTCTACTTGCTTGGTTTTTCTCTTCTCCAGCTTGTTCTGTTTGGCCAAACAGTGATTTTTTTTCCGCCCCCCCGCTTCTCTGGTTGAACCATCAGAACAAAATGCTGTATAAACTTACCCTTCTCTTATTTTCTATGATTTCAATGCTCAATAATCTGTTTTTTTATTTTTAGGCAAAAGTATAAACAAAATTTGCATTAAGTTTTTCATATTAAAAAGTATTGCTTTTATAAATTAGTTTTTAATGTTCCCAGCCTTAATAAACTTAACTTCAACAAAACCAGTGCTTCAAAATCTACCCTGCCTTTCTTGGCCCCATTTATCCAATAAAAAAGGCCAAAATCTTTCATCTAAATTTCTAAAGACTACTACATCCAATCTTTATAATAAAGTCCTTGCACTGTGTATTTTTCACACGTGCTGCTTTATTGCGCATGCCAAGTACAGTATCAATTAAAATATAAACTGATGTAAAAATTCAAAAATCCCTAAGCTTAATATATACCTTTGCACTCAAAAACTTCAATTTTACATTCTTCCCCACTAGCTGGGATTTCCAACTTGCAAGCTGAATTTAAATCACTTTATTCCTCATATATTCTTTTCACTTTTCTCTATCAGAATAAAAAACACCCGGTATTATTTTATAATTCAAGAAAGTATTGTGGGAAGTTCTGTAAATTTTCTCATATACTTATGATCAATTTTACATATAACCTATTCTCTTTCCAAAAATGTTTAGTAAGTTTAACAGCAGGTTTCAGATCTGAAATATTCCTGAATATTTAATTTACATCATGTTACAGGAGAAACTGGACTTTTTCTAAGTATATTGCTAATTATTTTATTAAAAACAGCATACCAAATCATATTTTAATTATAAAATTCTGAAAATTATGTTTTGCATCTTGATACAATGAAGAAATACAACATATTAATCAATATTTCATAAACATTGCAGAGATCGATCAGAATATGCCCATTTCTTTTACCTATTTTGACTACCAAATATCTCTTTTTTGAGTACTCAGTTGTTATTTTAAAAGTGCAAAGGTTATTAAGCTTAAAACATTATATTTAAGCAATGTAAAAAAGTTTTACAATGATTTAACATGACCAATAAAATTTATTAAACATATTTACATATATTCACAGATTCTTTCATATTTGAGTATTAAAATAGACATTTACAATTTCAGAATTTTCATTCAAAGGCATTTTTTGGGGGAAGAGGAGAATAGGCTCTATCGTGAGATGAAAAAAGAGCTGTTTCTTTGCATGACTAATTCTAAATAAAATGTCCAACATAGTAAGTCATAGGTACTATCCTGGGAGACTGGTATGAAACACCTTACACTACCGTCAGGCATCGCTATGGAGAGAATTAAATTATAGGAAGCATGCAGTATGGCTAAGTCACAGTCTCTACAGTTCTGTGATGGAAACAAGCTAACTCAGACACGCATGCCTATTTAAAAGTCCTGCTACCTCAACACACTATCACTACACTCCATACCATACAAACTACAACTTTGGTCCTTAAACATTAGACAAAACAGTTTTACAATTATTTCTTTGTATATGTTTTGACTACCAATCCCTTTGTATACATTTTGACCATTAATTACAAGATTTACATCTGCACAATATGTATAAAATAAGTTATTAAAAAGGAAGACAATATTAAAACTTTCAAAAAGAAAGCTGTACAATTAACTTACAGATATAATAAACAGAAGAAATTTTGTGCCAAGTTTTCCTTCCACATTAGAAACTATTTGGTAGGAATTGAGCCTTTTAGTTTGCTGATCTGTTTTAGTAGAACTTGACAGAGCCTCAACACCCATGGTCACCTCGTATGTAGAGCACTAACAGCTTCCAGCGCCATTAGCAGATCCTCAGCTCCCTAAACATCTACCTCGTCTGCCAACGTGCTCCAATGCGATAGTCACCTCTCACCAATATAAATAATAGTTTTCAGTTAGAAACTGCTTGGATGTAAGATCCAAAATAATTCTTTTCATTTTTAATAAAATGACAGTGTTTACTACATCATCAACTTTAGTTGAACTTTACTAATAGCTGTGAAGGCATAATATCATATTTTTGTCAAAAGGCAGTATTCCACAGTATAATACTCTTAAGCCTCATCCATTTAAATCACCACCACCAGGAAGTCACGGCTGCTATATAGGAGTCAATTCAAAGTCATCATTCACATCAACAAGGGGAACGTAAAACTCCTGAATTTCATAAATGCTGATAGATTTATAGGTGGCAGGATCAAGTTCCTGGAGTTTGAGCTGCCATTCTAACCTCTGGACGGCATTTAAAGCTGCAGCTTCATGTTGTTGCCTCATTAAAAGACAGGTCTATTTAAAAGAAGAAAAGAATTCATTGATTATTTATTACAATTGCTTTGTTTAAAAATTAATCTCATGCATCGTTTCTTTAGGGTGTAAGATGGATATACTAGGGTATGTGAAGCTTCTGAGTTACACGTCCACTTCTGGTTTATCCTGTCTGTATCCATATGCCAAATACTTCTGGACCCACAACTTCACACTCATCTAACAGACTTTAATTTGAAACTGTTCTTTCAAGCAATAAAATTTCAAATTATCAGAAGAATCAAGAAAATCTAAGGAAAAGTGATTTTTGAAATGATTCAAACCAAATAATTTTCTTTACAGATTACTTGCCAAATACATTTCTTCTTGTTCTCCCCTCTTTCACATGTTGGAACTATAACCAGACTCATACACTGGATAACAAATATGAAGATGTCCATTAGAAACCACTTTGTCTATGGTAGCTGCACCATGTATATGAAATTGGACCCGAAAAATGGGGGGTGTCTTTATCTTCCTTTATCTTCCAAAGTGCGACCGCATGAGGGTTCACCACTAACCGGTCTTTCCTCTCCTAACCACTCCTCTCTAACACAGATACAGTTTCTGTTTATGAAGGGGAAGTATCCAGTTAAAGTGAACTTCTAAACATACATACCTTTAATTTGTCAAATTTATCATCCACATCTTGTAACCAAGACATGAATTGTCTTGCATTAAAACGATCCCTCACAGAAGTTTTACTGTCATCAGACTGAAAGAAAACATTAAAATTGTCGGATATTATAAAATAAAATAACCTACTTTAAAATCTATATGCCATTTTATCTTTTTATGGTATATTCTACTTTTAAAGGAATGATGAAAAGTATATTTCAAAGAAAGATAACATAACCTCAATATTTTAAAAATCTGATAAAGTATTTCCATACTGAGATTAGTTATTAGAATTATTAGGATGCTGGGTTTAGTTATTAATTAAATAGAATCCTACCGATCTGTGTGTCAAAAATGTCTCAGAAAGGCATGTCATATGAAGTATTACATGCCTGTGACTTCTTATTACAGCATAATTGATTATGAAATTAATTTTAATGTTATCGTTTACTACATGTAGGGAGAAAAAAATGTTAAGGTGGGAGACAGGCCTTTGGGGCTGACATTTCTTCCAGGACCAGTCCTTTGGAGTGCTCACAAAGAAATTCTATACCAACTCTTAAGAATACCAGTTTTGGTATTCTTTTAAGATAGGCTATATTCAAACATCAGCTTTGTATCTTACTGTGTAATCTCAAACTAATTAACATACTCTTTCAATTTTCTATTCTGTAAAATAGGGTAAAAGCACCTCTTTTAATCTTGTTTGAGAATTGAGAGTCACTAAGCCCTTGTTCTAACGCTTGGGCAATGGGAAGCACTGGGTCTGACAAACAACTGCTGCCATTACTGCCGCCAAAGCTCTGACCACCAGCACCATCGAGGTGGCATCCAGGCAACACAATCACACTACTCACATTCTTAGCTGTCACCACTTCCTCCTTGGTCTTCAGGTAAGACCTTTTGACTATTTTAAATTTTATTATTGAACCTTTTTTATTATTACAAGTTTACTTTGAAAAGGAAGAGGTCTGATATGAGAATGGCTAGAGGATGGCCCAAGCCCCTACCCAAGGAAGCAGACTTGTTCCTTAGTCCCTCGGCAGCTATGCTCACCTGAATAAGCCTGCTCCTCAGTGGAGAGACCATCTACCAACTGTAAAGCCAGCCGTACAAGGGTGGGAAACAGGCCCACAGTCATCCTCAAGACGATGACTAAGTTCTTCTGCCCTTCAACTATTAGGTGGCTTGTGGCCTGATCCTTTTTAGTCTCTGATTTGGGGATCATTCTGAGGGTTTACTGGGAAAATTCACTTCTTTTCAGAAATTCTCTTTATAACCCATCTGGGACTCCCTTTGTTTTTTTTTTCAGGTGAGAAAAATAAAGTCCAGAGAGAACTAAGTAACTTTCTCTGTAATATACTGCATATACTTTGTGTCTCTATAGTTTGTCTGATTTAAAACAGTATTTTCTAGTCTTTTTTGGTGATAATCCTTCACTGTCTGTGTTTATACTTTTATATTCTCTCTTATGACCAAAGAATTTCATTCTGGTTTGTGAACCAGAAAAAAATTCTGACAACTGATGTCTAGTTCTGAATTCACGTAATTTATATGTGGCAGTAAACTCTTTTCAAGCTGTAGCTACAGTTTTCCACAGTTGTGTTCATTTATCCCAACAACATCCAAGATCCAAACAAAGCCTGGCCCTCTCAGCACTATCACGACCTGGTCTCCACCTGTCGCCCTTTCTAGCTTCCAGCAGCTTCCACTTTAGAAGCAACTTACAAGTTATCTATAAAAAGTACTTCAGTGTGAAAGAGTTGTTTTCTCCTTTGAGCTTTACTGATTGTTGAATTCATGTTTCTTCTGAGGACCCAGTTACCAAAGGTGCCTGCTATCCTAAGAGCACTAAAGGCAATGGCTAGTCCTTTACCTGGGCATCCAGTGGCACGCTGTACACTTCTGCATCCAGGAGAACAGTGCATGCGCTGAATGGCAGTGTCTGATTTGCCAGTGTTCTTGCAGCTCTGTAATGAACCCGAAGAACTTCCTGTTCATTGGATACAATGAGTTTTTCCTAGTTGAACAAAGAATTAAAAAAAACAACAACAATTCTTCAACCACTTGTTCTTCAAATAAAAATAAAATCACTTAGGGCTTCCCTGTTGGCGCAGTGGTTAGGAATCCGCTTGCCAACGCAGGGGACATGGGTTCGAGCCCTGCTCCAGGAGGATCCCACATACCGCAGAGCAACCAAGCCCATGCGCCACAACTGCAGAGCCTGTGCTCTGGAGCCCGCGAGCTACAACTGCTGAGCCCGAGTGCCACAACTGCTAAAGCCCACGCGCCTGGAGCCCGTGCTCTGCAGCGAGAGGCCACCCAATGAGAAGCCCGCACACCGCAACAAAGAGTAGCCCCCGCTTGCCGCAACTAGAGAGAAGCCTGTGCACAGCAACAAACGCCCAACGCAGCCAAAAATAAAAATAAATTTCAGAAAATAAATAAATAAAATCACTTAAAGTGCTAAAGAACTTCAATCTCAGAGCAGTTTTTCTTTCACAGTAAGCCTGAGAAATTTGAGAACTCCAAGAGTTCCAAAAGTATAAGCAAATTTCCTTTCCAAAATCAGCAGTCTCTTTTTAAAAATCATCTTCTTAAAATGTACAATGATGGCTTTTAGTATACAGTTGTCCCTTGGTATCTGTGGGGGATTGGTTCCAGGACCCCCACAGATACCAAAATCCATGGATGCTCAAGTCCCTTGTATAAAATATGCATATAACCTACACACATACTCCCGTATACTTTAAATCATCTCTAGATTACTTATGATACCTAATACAATGTAAATGCTGTGTAAATTTGCCAGTGTGTGGCAAATTCAAGTTTCGTTTTTTGGAACTTTCTGGAATATTTTTTCTTGAGTATCCTGATCCGCAGTTAGTTGAATCCATGGATGCAGAACCTGCAGATGTGGAGGGCCAACTGCATTCACCAAGATGTTCAAGCGTCACCACTAATTCCAGAATATTTTCATCACCCCAAGAAGAAAACCCATGCCCATCAGCAGACACTGTGCATTCCCCTACTTCCCCTGACAACAGAGACTCTATTTTCTGTTTCTATGGATTTACTTATGAACATTTCATACAGATGGAATCATATGGTAACTTGGTCTTTTGTGACTGGCTTCTTTCACATCACATGTTTTCAAGGTTCATCTGTGTTGTAGCATGTATCAGTACCTCATTCCTTTTTACCACATTTTCTTTATCCATTCATCAGTTGATGGTCTTTTGGGATGCTTCTTCCTTTGGGCTATCATGAATACAGCGGCTATGAACACTCATGCTCAATTTTTGTTTGAATGTATATGTTTATTTCTCCTGGGTAAATAACTAGCAGTGGGACTGCTGGGTTATAATGGTAGTTTTATGCTTAACTTGCTGACAAACTGCCAAAATGTTTTCGACAGCAATTGTATCATTTTATGTTCTCCCCAGCAATGTATAATAGGGTTCTAGTGTTTTCACACCCTTGCCCATATATGTTATTGTCTGTCTTTTTTTATTATATCCATTCTAACTGTTCTGATGCGATACACCACTGTGGTGGCAGCTTCTCTTTTATAATGAATATTTCATAGCAACAAACACACTGTACTCTAATGCTAAGTACAGTTGACCCTTGAACAACATGGGTTTGAACCGAGCAGGTCCACTTATACATGCGTATTTTTCAATAAATACGTACAACAGTCCTACACAATCCACGGCTGGTTGAATCCATGGATGCAGAAATGTGGATACAGAAGGCTGACTCTAAAGTTATAAGTTAAGTTTTGACTATGCGAGGGGTTGGTGCCCCTAACCCTCGTGTTGTGCAAGAGTCAACTGTACTTGTAAACCTCTGACAATCACAGTACAATCCTGCCTTAATGTGTTAAGTGGGATCCAAAACTTCCACTTATGTAATACACAGTCACTCTTTTGTAAGGTTAATGCCAATCTAGGCAATCCTCTGCATTTAGCAGATGGGAATTCCTGAGGTCCAGCTGCAGACCTTGGCCTTTCTGGAAGGTTGGGCTCGGAGAAGACTAAATATGTGGCTGGTCTCGTCCCCACCATGTTGCCTATTCACCCCTCAACTGACAAGAAATTTATCCTTCCCCCATTGGAGAATGCAGGCCACATTATAACCAAATATGCATTACTGTAGAGTTTTTCTATATTTATAATTTAGTGAAAAGCTAAAGAGAGTCCTATTTAATCTGCTGTAAATTGTTATGTGATAAATGACACTCAGAAGAGTTAAGTCCAATACTTATAATTTATGTGCAAGTTTAAGGTGGGACTTTAAGTGATAAATATCCAAACACGTGGTCAGATACTAAGAAAAAATAGCTAGAAGAAAAAATACTTTCTAAAAAGTTGGCTGGGGACCTCCCTGGTGGCACAGTGGTTAAGAATCCGCCTGCCAATGCAGGGGACACAGGTTCGAGCCCTGGTCCAGGAAGATCCCACATGCCGTGAAGCAACTAAGCCCGGGTGCCACAACTACTGAGCCTGCATGCCACAACTACTGAAGCCCACGCGCCTGCAGGCCTAGAGCCCGTGCTCCGCAATAAGAGAAGCCACCGCAATGAGAAGCCCACGCATTGCAACAAAGAGTAGCCCCTGCTCGCTGCAACTAGAGAAAGCCCGCGCGTAGCAACAAAGACCCAACACAGCCCACCCCCCAATAAAAAAAAAAAGTTGGTTGTAGTTCTGCAGAGAAAAAGAGCAATAACCAAAAATCTTTTTCACCATACAAGAAAGAAATACATTTAAAAAAATCCATTTAGTTTTTATTTATTTTTGGCAGCATTGGGTCTTAGTTGCTGTGCGTGGGCTTTCTCTAGTTGCGGCGAGTGGGGGCTACTCTTCGTTGCATTGCGTGGGCTTCTCACTGCAGTGGCTTCTCTTGTTGTGGAGCACAGGCTCTGGGAGCATGGGCTTCAGTAGTTGTGGCACATGGGATCAGTAGTTGTGGCTCGCAGGCTCTAGAGTGCAGGCTCAGTAATTGTGGCGCACGGGCTTAGCTGCTCTGCGGCATGTGGGAACTTTCCAGACCACGGATGAAACCCGCTCGCAGGCTCTAGAGTGCAGGCTCAGTAATTGTGGCGCACGGGCTTAGCTGCTCTGCGGCATGTGGGAACTTCCCAGACCAGGGATCAAACCCGTGTCCCCTGCATTAGCAGGTGGATTCTTAACCACTGTGCCACCAGGGAAGTCCCAGAAATACATTTTTAAAGTCAGACCCCCTCCCCTAAGATAATTATTCCACTTTAGATCATCATTCTTAATTCTGTGTCTTTGAACTTCTAGAGCAGAGCTTCTCAAACAATGTCTTCTGAGAATCGGCTATGCCTCTCCCAAAGTACTGCCTTCCTCTTAGTTCCTGGGGAGGCAGGTAGGATGCGAGGCGGCTCTGAGGTCAGGGGCTCTTGGGGAGGCAAGTAAGGGGCCAGGTGCTCTGGCTGCAAGATGTGTTCATTCATTTAGCACAGTATTCAAATGTTATCATTTTCTATGGGAAAAATGCCCTCAGAACAGAGGTTCTTAGCTTTGGTCCTCATACTCCTAAGAAGCCTCTGGACAGAATGAGGGGAAGGTCATCTGTGAACCTGAACGGGAAAAATTACGTCTTTATTTTTGCTCACCTCCAATGGCATTTCTTTCAATTATCAATGTAGGCCACAAACCACAGTGATGCCAGAAGTATTTGCAACTTTGTCATCCATAGAAATCACAACTATTTTCAATTCCTGTTATAGTTGTTGCAAGTATTGCCCCCAAGTTTTTATACTAATTTCTTCTTTGAAATTCCAATAGTCATTAGACCTGCTACTGTATGACATGTGATGGCAGCTCTTCCATGTAGAGACAACTGTGCTACACTACACAGCTGGCCAACTACCAACCAGTTATTCCCACTGTAGAACCAAATGGCAGAGTTGTTTGTTCTCACACTGGTCAGACTTCTAAGTTGCTTTCTAGTTTTCTGTAATTCTAAATTGTTTGCTGGTGGATAAGTGGAAGGATGTGAGTCATTTTCACTATTAAAGTTCTGCAAATTACACAGTTCAAACGAGAATTCTAAACTGTCTGTAAGGCAGCACAGCTTCTGTAACATGGTTAGATGCATAGATGAATATATACCAGGTGACTTCACACATGCCTGATGGCTGAAACAGCTATTGATGTGGGTTATATGACCTAACTTCTTACTGCTAACAAATCGCACTGACGTGGGTCATGCACAATGTTGTAAGTTCTGTTTCAGTGCTTCTTTTTTTTAATTGCTTTTCTCTCTGTAATGCTATAAATTAATTTTCTTCATTTAAAAACATTATTCTGAGGAAAGGTTTTATATTTACCAGATTGTTACAGGAATCCATGGCACAAAAAAGGTTAAGAACCTCTACCCTAGGAAATCAATCATGTATGAAGGAATTGCATACAAGGTTTTGCTTGTATAAGAATATGTGTGTGTGTCTGTAAAGAAAGATGAGAGCTTACATCACATTTTCAGAAAGTCCCTGACCCTCCCACAAAAAATTAAGGTGTAATTATTTTTGTCAATCCAAGTTACTTTGATGATTTCTATAAATAATTAGATAGGTTTTCCCCCTGTCATTTCATGCCAAAACTAACCACCAGAAACTGGAATACTAAAGCAGAACCTAAAAGGACCAATGAGCACAATCTTGGTAATGTACTACAGTAGCTGGTACCAAGCAACAATTCCAAAGCTTGGAAATCCAAATGTCCAAATAGGAATTCACTGCTACAGTTCTGCAAATTTGGCAAATGATAAGGAATTATTAGAGATTCTTATATCAATATATCAAATATATACTGAATATGAATTGTAACATGGGAGCAGCTATCCTAAATCAGGCTTAAAATTTCTCCATCTTATTGCATGAGCACAAGATAAAATCAAACCATTTCCCAAAATGGCTTTAAATAAGGAAGAGTCACTAATAATAAACTGTAGGCAATTATAATCTATTGTTAAAATACAGTTATTTTTGACATAAATGTAAATTTAAATATTTCTTACCCTTTCAATACTGTGTTGCAAACGAAGTTTCATCCTTACAACTTCCTGTTGTCGAAAAAGCTCTTTAAGCGGATCTGACAGGGAAGGTGGTGGTGTAATCTAGTTAAAAAAAAAAAAAAGTTGAAAACATTAGATTTTATTTACAATAATTGACTATTCCTATAAAATTAAAACTTTTTGGTGTATAACTTAATGAAAACATAAATTCTAATATTCTTTGAATTAAATAATATAGTAACAATTACACAACTGGTTGTTACTTCTCAATTTCAACTCTTTGAAACAAAGCAGAGCATTCCAGAAAACTTAGATGTTTTAATTCTGAGGCCACAGCAAATTCCAAAGAGCACACTAGGACTAAGGTAGTTATTTACCATACAGAGACACATTTTAGAGCATCAGTAAGTGATAGTTCGAAGACAGGGAGGAAGGAGTAACAAAAACAGACAAAACACCGAGCAAACGGTCCTAAAGATGACAGCAGTCTGAGGGTATAGTAAGTGAAATCTCTCTGTAGACATGATAAAATCCAAACACTAAAGTGCTGAGTTTTACATTTAGTGAATTAACTCTTTTATAAAAATACATGAAATTGTCTTCTAATACAGTTGTAGTTTTCAAACTTTATTATACGTGGTAACTCACTTTGTCTATCCATGCTCCAAAAAGC
The DNA here is from genome assembly GCF_002837175.3 of Physeter macrocephalus. NCBI lineage: Eukaryota > Metazoa > Chordata > Mammalia > Artiodactyla > Physeteridae > Physeter > Physeter macrocephalus. Next base: position 27,668,020 of record NC_041232.1, read on the forward strand.
TTACGTTTAGTTCATCTCTAAATTGATCATTAGAGTGAACTGTGCTTTCTGGTAGATGCTGGAGGTTAAGAAAGCTGACTCAGGGACTTCTCTGGTGGTCCAGTGGTAAAGAATCCGCCTTCCAATGTGGGTTCGATCCCTGGTCAGGGAACTAAGATCCCACATGCCACGGGGCAACTAAGCCCGCGCACCGCAAACTACAGAGCCCACGCGCCACAACTAGAAGCCCATGCACCGCAACAAAAGATCCTGCATGCCTCTACAAAGATCCTGCGTGCCGCAACTGAAACTCAATGCAACCAAAAACAAAAAAAAACAAAACAAAAGAAAGCTGACTCAGTCTATGCGTACACTCAAGCATCAATATTAAGAGACATCCAAGTATGGCAGTAACTGTCTGTGATCCCTGAATATTCTCCCTCTACCTCTTGGAGTATCTATATCCACCCCCCCAAGCTTTTAATTACTGTCAGCATATTACAGTGAAGTAACAAAGGTTATCTCAGCACATTTTGGCAGTTTAATAACTCTGGGGACTCTTCTGAAGGAGGAACAAGCAGACACTGTGTGCTTCCTGATGTGGTGCTACAGCGATTATGCAGTACTATACAGGAAACACTCTTGCCAAATACACAAACCTGGATCCAATCAAGACTCTATTTATAAATAGTAAACAGTTTATAGGAATCATGGGGAATTGAAAACATGTCAATTAACAATCAGTTCAATCAATGCAGAAAATTCTACAATACCAATAACTTACTGGGGCTGATCATTTTTCAGGTCTCTAATTGCAGTAATGCATTTGATTTCTGTGTCTGTAAACTTCTTTAAATTTAATAAGAAGAGGCAAGAGTAGAGTCTGGTGCTATTATTTTAGTTTTGCGAAGTCATACGGGCATCCTTCAAGCAGCACAGAGGACAAATATCTACTCCTTTGAGACCGGAGTGTCAGAGAAAGCTTCTTTGAGAGGGTAATACCTGAGCTCTATCTTAAAGGAAGAGCCAGAGTAAAGAGTTAAGAGAAATGAGTTGTGGGGAAAAAAGAAAGGGAAAGAAGGGAGGGAGATAATTCACACACAAGAGGACAGTATAATCACCTGCATGAGAACACTCTGGTATCAGGAGGCAACTGCAGGCTGTCCTGAGTTCCTGGAACATCAATGTGAGGGCAGGAAGGGTGGGATACAAGGGTGGAGAGGGTAGCAGGGCCCAGTAATAAAGCTTGTAGTCTGTTCTGGAAACAGCGTTTCTTCAAGCATGACCCACAGAACACTGGGTGCATACAGATGATTTACCGGAAACGGTTCCAAGAACAAATAAGTTTGGGAAACACTGTTATGTATGTACTTATTTAGGTATCTTGTAATTAACAAATTAAATTTTAATAGTTCTCAGAACTCCTACAGTGAAGAAATCGATTTATTTTTAGATAAATGGTGTTTCCCAAACTTATTTGATCATGGAAAACACCCCTCTCTCCCTACTGGAGAAGGTATTTAATTAACATACTGTGGAACACATATTATTTGTAACACACTAGGGTAAATTTTGTATGTAATGGGGAACCAGTGGAAGGTCTTAACAGCTCACTGCTATATTTGGAGAACAGATATGAGGGGGACAACATTGTAGGCAAGGAATTAAGGAAGCAGGTCACTGTTTCACTGGTGCTAGATGAGGAGAGAGTGGAAGAGATGGGGGTCTAAAAATGCGGGTAACTGACTGATTTAGGATAAAAAAGAGGGAGCAGCTGAGGACCTGTAGGTCCTTAGCATGAGGACTGGATGGCTAGTAATAGAGACCACAGGAGGGGACACGAGGAAAGAGAAGCAGGTTTGGGGGCAAGTTCAGTGCTGAAATGTTGAGTCTGTGGAGCTATCCAGTTAGCAAAAAAGAAGCTGAGGAGAGAGGTTTGGGCAGAATACATAAATTTGGGAATTCTCAACATATATCAACCTATAGAGAAGTCTCTATATGGAGACTTCTGAGGAAACTTTCCTTTTGCTGTTTTCCTCATCTACCTGTAAGTAAATCAGGCATGGAGATTTGTGGAGATTTTGTCTTTTTTAGCATCTGTGAGTCCCAGGAGTCTCTAGAACAGAAGCTCTCTTGACAGCTTCCTTGGGACACCCTTTCTTCTCATCCCCCACACCTCCATCCCTCTGTAGGGTTTCTGTGTATACCAGCTTGTGACAAGTCTTTTTCTTTTTTTCCTCCGCCTGTTCATTTGAGTTTTGGGAACCTGACCTAAAGTTTTTTCTTCCCTTTATTTCCTCTGGAAAAACGGCAGCATTCTGGCTAAATGTTAAGAAAAGCATGTGATAGAAGAATGAACATGTAAGTGGACTCTGGAGACAACGTACCACGTTTATTAACAGGTTCTATAATCAGATTACATAGACAAAATGAAGAAACCACTTTGACAAAAAGGCAATTAGCAGACTGAAAGGAAACAAATGGATAAAATATTGGTAAATACGAAAAGTAATGTAACAAAACAATTTTTGTTTATTCTGGTCTTTATTATTTTTCAAAAACTAAGTTTCTAATAAACTAGTTTTAGTCCAATAAACTCAAAAGTACAGCTTTTTATGAGCAAAAGGTGGAGGGTTCACGTATTAGCTCTAGTAAATGTGACCCTTAAAGTAATTCTGAGCTGGATAAAATAATGGTAACCTCTTAAATCTGTACAATGTTTTAAAGTTTTCAATGGGCTGTGGCATTTACTATTTCAACCTGCTTTGAGGTGGGGTAGACACTATTGTTTTACATATATCAAAACTAAGGATCAGAGAAGTGAAGCGAATTCTTCAAGATCACACAGGTGGTTTGCAGCAAAATCTAGACAAACTCATGTATGCTACTTGGAGATCTACTACTTTTTCTACTACATTATACTATGTGTTTCTCTACTTTAGTAATTCTCATTAAAAAACAAAGAAAAAATTCCCTACTACATCCAGAAATAATTCTAAGCTCTGTTTATAACCCCTTTTGAAACAACACCTGATTATGACTAAATTCTAATTTAATTAAAGTTTTATCCCCAGAACTGCTGCAAGGGGATTAAACATGTATCACATCATCTTTGCAGGAATAAGCAAAGCTGACGGTAAACACAGGCACTCGTAACATATACACAAATACGCATCACACTATATACATGTGTATACATACATATATGTATCAGTAGGCAGATAGTGCTAAAAGGGCAACCTAACACGGTTTATTAGAAATTGTTTTTTAGTGAAACAGTTTGTAAAAATTTCTAATTTAAATGTGTTCTTTATAGCTTTATCTATATTTCAACCCTATGATACATAGTTCAGTTCAAAGTTCTTATCCTTCAAGGAGAAATAAAGGAAATTATTAGCTTTATATTTTTTGAATCATTAACAAATTATCTTGCTGACAATTTGAAAGAATGACAAATTTATTTACAACTCTATTCTTTTAAATCTACTACTACTGTTTACTATTAGTAGAGTAATATCAAAATCTCTGTCTAAGGTTTAAAAGGCACTAGCATCAGGTATATTCCATGAAAGCGGGAATAAAGAACCACCATTCCTCTGTCTGATCTCCTCCGAGCTGGGCTTTGAAAGAAGGAACATATGCAAAGGCAGGCTGTGAACTGGCAGGGAATGGCCTGGGGACCACCGAGTACAGCAGGGTAGTAACCACAGCCGAGCCTGCATGGGAGGACCGTGTATGCAGGAGTGGGGACTTAGCTCATAGAAAACTGAGTCTTCTTTAGAAGATGTTTAGCCAGGTAGTCATGAATCAGATCTGCGTTTCATATAAGGAATCCAAACAATAAGTAGACTGACTAGCCTAGAAGAGACTGGACTAAAACCTATGGCAGCTGCTCAGAACGTCTGTTTTGCTCATTTCTGATATCCAGTTAGCACTATGCTTAGCACACAGTTATGAATTACATGCATATGCAATTTTTGAATATGCTATATTCACATGTGTGCTAATGCAGTAGTCTAAGGAGGTCATGAGGTCCCTGCATGACAGTGGTAAAAAAGAAGAGGGGAAAGGAAGTGAGATGAATCAATAGGACTTAGTGACTGATGTGACAGGAAGGAAGAGGGGAGGGTTGAGTTTTGGGTTCCCAGCGTGGGAAGTGAGATAACAGATAATGATGGTAACTGAAGCAGATGGAGCAAAAAGAGCACTTCTGAGATAAGATAAGCATGGACATAATGATTTTAAGGATGTTGTGGGACATTCAGGAGATGTCCAGAAGCAGCTAGACACATGGTTATGGAAATCAGTAGTGTATTCGGGGCTGAAGATAGATGTAGGACTCACTCTACAAGAGATCAAAAGTGTCGTAACCCTTAATTGGATTATAGCTCAGAGGGAGAGGCAGACATGTAAACAGTTAACTGCAACATAACAGGGGAGGTATAAGGAAGACACAAGCAATTCTGCTTTGACAAGACCTTGCACAGAGGTGACATCACAGTTGGTACAATCGATGGAAGAGGAGAGAAAAGCGGGCCCGGCGAAAACAACATTTCGCATAGAGGGAAGAGCACTGCCAAAGAACCCAAGTAGTGAAACAAGAGATTCCAAAGAAGAGTGAGTTCAGTTTGGCTGAAACACTAGGTGATTTGGATGAGTGGCGAGAAGATGAAGCAGGAGGGGTAGACTGGGGTCAGACCGTGAATGAATGATTATGCTGGGCTTAGATATGGGTTTTATGTTGTGGGCAATGGGAAGCCAGCTAATCACAGCTGAGATACTTCAATAGGGAAACAGCTTTTTATTGCTTTTGAAGGGACATAAATTTAACAAGAGAGAATGCTCCAACAGAAAGAAACTAGGAGAAAAAAGAAGTGAAAAACTTGCTGTGATGTTGAGAATGAGAGATAATGACGAGGGCCCTAAACCAAGGCAGTGGTAGAAGGTACAGATTCTGGAAGGTAGAATGGTCAGAATTTGGTTTCTACTGTGGGTGTCCTCACTAAAAAATACAAATTTGTTTTTAAGGGAGCGGGTGGTAACTCATTCCCTTTTGGTCTTTGTCAAGTCTGAAGTGGGAGTGGGCGTGTGGTGAGGCCCTCCCTCCAAGAATGCAGTGTGCTGGTGGCTGAAGGCTCCCGCTGCAGCTCCCTTCTAGGAGGGAGCCCAAGGTCACATTCCTTCCGAGGGCAGACTCCCCGTTAGCAGCTCCCGCAGGTGCAGTGAGTCACTGCTGCTCCTGCATTTATTTCAGTTCACCTGCTTGTTCTACCCGATTCCGATTCCCTCACACACAGACAGGGATTGCTCACAGTCTCAGAGTCAGCTTCCTGGGGAACCAAGCCCATTACAGGTGCCTCAGGTCATTTAGGTGACGATGCCCAAGAGGCACCTATATTTGAGTCTAGAGATCAACAGAGACGATATGGCTCAACAGAATTTTTTGGGACTAACTGGTGTGTGGAAGACTGTTGATACCACAGAAAGAGCCAGGACCTCACTGAATGAAAGGTGACTGAAAATTTAATTCCTGGAGAACTCTGATGTTTAACGAGTGGGTAGAGGAGCCATAAAAAGATCGAAAAAGATTAGTGAGGCAAGAGGACCAGAAGAGTGCACCATCATGAAAGACCGGGGAGTAGGGGGAATTTTATGAACAAGATGGTCACGATATCAAATATGACAGAGATCAAGTAGAAAGAAAAAGGGAGAGGCCAAACAATCAGGCAATTACAAGCTCACTGGTGAGCTTTGTCAGTGCACATAACAGTGACAGGAGGAACAGGAAGTGACAGAGAGGAGACATCAGGCACAGACCACTCTCCAAGGTGCGGAGGTGAGAGAGGCTGAGCTAAACAAACTGTGACAGGCAAGGGGCAACTTTTTCCTTCCTGGGATGAAGGAGACCCAAATATGTTCAGAGTAGGTGGATAAAGGCCAGTGGAGAGAGAAAATTTTAAAATATATTAGCAAGAAGTGTTTTCATAGAGGAAGGTTCCAGAGAAGACTGGAGGGAATGGGATCAAAAGCACATGGAAAGGAATTACCCTTCAGAGAAATAAAAGTTTAACTCCTTAGGGTTGAAAGAAAAAGCAGGTATGGAACAAAATACCATGGACCAGTGCTGTTCAATAAGGTAGCACAGCCTACACACGGCTACTGAGCACTGACTGACACATGGTTGGTCTGAACTGAGACATACTGCTAGCCCACTGGATTTCAAATACTCAGCACCAAAAAAAAAAAAAAGATTATAGACTATCTCAATAACTTTTCTATATTGATTCTATTTTGACCCTGAAATAGTAAAACTAATTTTGCCCATTTCCTTTTACTTTTTAAAATGTGGCTACTAGAAAATTTAAAACTATACATGACTTTCGTCACATTCCTAGTGAATGGGCTACAGGTGTGTATCAAGTGAGGTTACTTACTGTGGGGATGCAGATCTTGCTTAAGGGGTTTCCATCCAGGAGATATGATCCATTAAATGTCACATATTCATCGTAATACTGAGGTGCTTGAGGGATAACACTACACAACAATTTGCGTTTTTCTTCGATTTTTTTCCTTATGTGCAAGTATTCGAAATATGGATTTGCTCTCTCTGAACTGTATGGCTGGATCTCGTCTAGTTTCAGAGAGTCCACGATGGCTGCCAGAGACTGCTGAGTTTTCTCTTTTGCTTGCAGTAAAGACGGACTTGCTTGCACAGGCTGAGGCACCCGTGACACTTTCCTTTTCCGTGGGTGGTGAATCTGAGGATCATCCTCCTCAGTTAATCTTATTCTTCCTCTAGGAGATGAAGACTCGGTATCTTTGTCTGCTAATAGTGTACAGGTGGCAAGAATCTGTTTGCTTTGATTTGCTATTGTATTTGCTTTGTTTCTAGTCATCCTTTGAGGAATTTGGTTTTCAGTTTTATCATCTTCAGCACTTTCTTCTAATTCTACTTTAACTAAGTGTCCATATCTGTGCATTTCTGGTTGAGCTGGTTGTTGCGAATGGTTTTCCAGACTTGATAAAGTACTCTGTTGTGATTCTTCATCTTCTATGGAAAGCAAACACTTTTCACTTTCAGGACAATGTTTTGGATTATCCTGTTCATTCAGGTTTCCTTTTGGGATCCCTGCATTCATTTCACATAAATCAGAATCACACTTATCATTCAAATGAGTCAAAACCAAACTCTCCAGTTTGTTTTCTTTTTCATGTGAAATAACCTGAATATCAGAAGTGCTATTTTCAGCCTCATGGCCACTGGAAGACTTATACATTAGTTTGCTAAATGCATAATGTGTATTTGGCTGGGAAGAGGCATCACTTCCATTAAAGTCCTTTTCTGATGGTAATACAGGCAAAGTATTAGCTTTCTCAAAATTCGGTGCTGTTTCTTGAACAGTGCTTTCAGAGAACACTGGAACAAAGGCATCTGTCTTTTGAACATCTGTTAGGATAAAAGTATTCTCCATATCTTTTGTAGATTCATTACCAGTATCTAAAACAGGATTGATAATTTGAATTGCATTTTTCTGTTGTAAAATACCTGACTCTTGATTGGCAACATATGACAAAGATCTATGCTTAGAAATAGATTCAGCATCTGAAAGTGATTGGCTGTGAAAAGAGCAAGGCTGCTGTGAAGGGAGAAAGGATGCTAGATCCTGAGCACAAGTGTTCCCTGGCAATTCAGTCTGGTGCAAGGATACAAAATCAATATTCTGTTCTTTCAATATTTTGTTTTCAGAATTACAAAAACCCTGAACAGACGAATCTTGATCAGGTGTAGTAGAATTTGGGCAGATGAAGTCACTGGCGCTTAATGACTCCCGTCTATCAACAGGTATTTCCCATGATTTACTTTGGATCACACCAACCTGATTAGACGGCTCTAGATACACAGGACTGTCCATCAAAGTGCCCACTGAAGCAGTGCTCTTGATACCATTTGTATCAGCAGAAGTATGTTTGCTGTTTACAGATCTAGTTGGAGAGGCTGCAAAACTGGAATGTGTGTTAGATGCACTTGCAAGTTCTCTTTCAGGCACATCTGAGGGTACCTCAGGTTTGGGAGAAGGACAAGCATCTCTTGGCACAACTAGGCCATCTTGACTGCTTTCTTCTGATATTGTTTGGAAGTGTTTTGTATGTTCGCAAATGACAGATGGCATGCTACATCTTCGAACTTCTGCAGTTGGTCTCCCCTCATTTATAACTAGCTTAGCATCTTCTACCGAGGAGGACCGGAGATGGGCTGTTGGAAGTCTGCTTGTATATGATGCTTTAATGCGCTCTGGTAGTTCAGCCAGGTTATCTGACTCCCTTTCATGAAGGGCAGGAGATTTGGCAATTGACAAAAATGGTGACTGGGAAAAGGACATTTGGGAATCTGAACCCTCTAACATAAAGTCTGAGTCATACTCCACTGGAAGCCTTGGGGTTGTCACTGTAGTATGGCAAGAATCTTCTGAGCTAGCCACCGAAATCATGGACACAGACCTGGAGCTGAGACCTGGCTTTTCACTTTCTGATCTAGGAGATCTGTTTAAGCTATTATCTGAAACAAAGGATGACTTGCCTAAATTCACTGTATTTTTGGTGTCGACAGATTGTGACCTGTTACTTACAGCATCTTTGCAACGTTTCTCCTTGGTATAAGCATCAGTCAACTCTGAACTCTTCGACCTAGTAAGTTCTTTATTTTTGGACTCAGCTGGTACGTGCTTTGTTTTTTCTTTATCTTTTACTTTAAGTTCTAAACAATTACGATTTCTCAACCGTTCCTTTTCTTTTTGCTTAATCTTTTCCTTGTGTTTTCTGTGCCACTGTTCTATTTCTAGGTCTTTAAGGCTAAGCATCCGTTCAAAGCTGGTCTGCATTAAGTCATCATTCACCAGCCTCTTTTCTTTGGGTCGAGTATCTTTTGATGCTGGTGATGACTTAGGTTTAGGCTTATCTGCTTCGGATTTTACTTTGAGTGAACTACTTAGTTGAACTTTATCCTTGTGTTTGTCTCGTTCTTTGTATCTGTCTATATCTTTATCTTTTTTGTCTTTTTCTTTTCCATCAGGAGTTCTCAAAGGCTCATCTTTTGTTTTTTCTTTAAGAGAGAAAGTTTTTTCATGTTGTGCTTTATTGCTGTCTGCTATACTTGACCTCCTCTCTTCCTGGAACTGTTTGGAGTTAGTTATATTTACATTATCTCTAGATTTTTCCTTTTTATCTACCTCCCTATCTTTTTCTTTATTTTTGCTTTTTTCTGATTTAGTATACTCAGTATTATCTGATTGTTTGTGTTTTTTTTCCATCAAGTGCTTCTCTTTGCTCTCTGCAGGATGTCTCTCTTTTTCAAGTTTTTCTTTGTCATGTTTTCTATCTATCTTTTCTCTACTTTTCTCTCTGTCATCAGTTTTTTTAACGGTAGTAATGTTTTTTATCTTCTCACCTTCTTTATGGCATTTTTCTGTGTGATGTGAATATAGCTTGTCTTTTTCTTTTATTCTGTCAACACATTCACTAGGATCTAATCTGTCTTTCTCTGACTTATGCTCATGTTTTATCTTCTTCTCTTTTTCAGAATTTTTTCTTTCAGGCTTCTCAACATCCTTTTCTTTACTTTGAAGCCGTTTCTCAGATTTTTCCTTACTTTCTTTCATATGCTTTTCTTGTTTTTCAATTTCTATTTCCTTTTCCACTGAATGTAACCCTATAGACTCTTCACTGGCACTTATACCTAAAGAACTGAATTCTGTTTCTTTATCAGTTGGTACATTCTCTCTCTCATCTTTCAAATCTCTTAATTTTTCCTCCCTAAAAGATTTCTCACTTTCCTTTTTAATCTTTTCTCGTTCTTCTTTAAAGTTCCTCTCTTTGGAGACATGCTTTTCCTTGGTTGATTTATCATCTTTTATGTTTTTCTCCAACTTCGATTTTTTTTCTGTTAGGGACTCATGTTCCATACTTAAAAATAGATCTTCAGTTTCATCACTTTTAAAAAAATTCTCTTTCCAAAATTCTCTATCAAATTCCACACTCCGCTGCAGCTCTTTAGCACCATCCCTATTTTTGTATTTTTCCTTTTCACCTTCAATTTCTTTTTTATGCTTTTCTTTTTCCCTTTCTTTATGTTTTAATTTATGCTTTTTTAATGTTTTACCCTCTTTATCCATTTTTTTCAGCGTGCAATCTGAATTTTCAAATGTTGGACTGTGATCTTCATCCTTTATTTTGGCATTTGACTTTTCACCAAATTCTAAGTGGAAATCTTTCTGATGTTTGTTTTTTTCCTTATGCTTACAAGATTTTACACTTGAACTTTCTGGCAAGAATTCAGATTCTATATTATCATACCGAACAAGATCAGGCTGTAATGACATTTCAGAACTTCCTGGTGATAAACATGTCTTAGAATGTTCTTGTTTTAGTGGTGTTGACTGCTTTTCACTGAGTCCACAAGAATGTTTGGGAGATTTACCAGTGGATATATGAAATAAATGTAATGAAGTATCATCTTTTGGGCTAAAAGATTTCCTAAAATTCCCCTCCTCTCTGGTCTTTTCTGAACAATCTAGTGCAGTATTAACTGTCAAGTTTGTTACTCTAGTATTTTCTTTCCCCTCTTTTTCTTGCTTCAGCTCTTGGTTCTCTTTATTTTTGTTCTGGTTCTTTAATTTTCTTTTAACTTTGCCTTTCTGTTTGTGTTCATTTGAAACTCCATATTCCTTTCTGGTCTGTATATCAGAATTTGAAGTTTCAGGGACAGAACATGGAGCAGAACACTTTTTGTTCTGAAGAATTTCTTCATCGGAACTTTCAGAACTTGAATACAAAACCCTAGATGGCTTTTGTTTTTTACTTTTAAATGATTTAGGATAGAAAGCTTTTTCCTGTTTTGCAAATAAGCTACTCTTTTCTACTTGAGCCTCGTTCTCTCTTCTCAGCTCTTTCCTAAGAATGCGCCTGCCATCGATCATCTTGTTTACTGCTTCCTCCTCGTCATCTTTGAACTCATACTCATCAAGGGCACATGGAAGAGCTGCTTTACTGGGAACTATTTGTTTACTTTCACAGATGAGAGAGTCTTTCTCTGTCTCAGAGTCAATATTTTCATCAACACTGGAAGGATTTACAGACCGAGCCTCTTCAGAATCTAGAATAAGAAAGGAAAATCTGCTGTTAGTCAATAGACAACTGTCAGAAAAGTTAAGACTGAGAGAAAAATATAGCATATACATCAAATATTTCAAACAATTCCGAGAAAAAAATTCATATTTATATGTAAATAATACAACAACAATATGTAAGAACTCTGCTACAGTTTTGTGGAAAAGCTTTATAGAGAATCTGCTTCAGGATGACACCCTGTGACACTTCTAAAAGCACACAATACACTGGATTTACAACACAGATACCAAAAAAAGTATCTAATATTAAAATGTATGTATAATATAATGAAGAGGTTCATAACTCAGGGGACTGGATTCAGGAAAACACTGGCTACTAATGTTATGTAAAAAAAAATTTTTTTTTTGGCCGTGCCATGTGGCATGTGGGATTTTAGTTCCCCGACCAGGGATGGAACCCACCCGCGTCCCCTGAAGTGGAAGCACAGAGTCTTAATCACTGGACCACCAGGGAAGTTCCCTGTAAAATTTTACATATATGTACATTTTCTTTTTTCCTGGAGAGAGAATATTTAAGTAAAATTCTTTGATGCAAAAGAGATTAACAATCACTAACTTAAAGGGTTTATAATTAAGTAAACATCACAGATGGTTTTATATGCTTCAGAATTTTATTAGTAAAAGCATAAAAGAGCAAATGATTCCCATAAAGGACAGAACTTGAATAAAAGTGAATGGTTTTAACTATACAAGACACATGACTATCTGCTTTACTATCCATTAAAAAAAAAAAAAACTATATCCCCCAATTACACAGTCAAGATTATAACAGATAAATTGAATAGATACATAATTAGAAAAAAGCTATTTTATTCTTTAGGTTTTTTATTTATAGTTTATTTTCTTCCTAGTTGGGTATCTTTTCTTAGCTGAAATGTACATTGCATACATGGGGCCTCCAACTGAAAAGAAAACCCAGACCTCTAATTAAAAGAAAACTGAGGCCTCTGACCAAAAGAGGAAAAAAACCAAACTCATTATAAAAAGTAACTAAACACTTTTTTGGCTAAGTATTTAATAATATTAAAGTTATAAATGTATTTTAATATGTCAAGCTTCCTCTAAAGTGATCTAACTCCCAAATATTCTCTTTACATGGAAATTCAAATTCCAGAAGCATTTTAGAGTGTCTATAAGGTTTTGAGCACTGGATAGGAGCTGTGGAGAGATCACAATCTTATTTTTGGAGAAGATGTGGTAATATTCTAAGACAATACTATTATTAAGTGCCAATGAGTGACACAGTTATATTGACATGTGGTATAAAAAAAGAACATTTTTGGAATTACAACTGCTTATAAGCATAATGCCATTCCCAGTTATCAATATTGCAATACAGAGTATCAGCCACAGAACTTCATGCTGCAAAAAAGGAACAGCTGTTTTGGAAGTAGTATTTATTCTGCTCCTTGATTAAATGAATACAAGAATATGCACTGATATGACAGGTGTTGTCTTACTGGTGCCTTATTTACAATTTGTTCTTGAGGACTGTTCTCCCCTTGTCATTTTTAAGAACTTGATTTTTTAGGGTTTATATTTAAGTATTCTATTTATATTATTTCTCATTAGGTAAGTTTCACTGGAAATTGGGAATGGTTTTTTTCTTTGTATATCCCACAAAACCTTAATTAGACACTTAGAATCAATCTTAAGTAAATATTTATTATGCTCCTCCAGGCACAGAGTGCTAGGTGCTACGGGTGACATGATGAAAAGAACACAGTCCTGCGCTGTAACAGTTACACAACCTGATAATCGCTAAAATGGCAGTGGGCACTAGGTCCAAAGGGTGCACTTGGGAAAGAGTCAGTATACTGGGAGAAGTGAAGGGAAGCAGGCTTCTCAAAGCAATAGCACTGAACTGAGGCAGGAAGGATGTATAGGAAGTTCAGGTAGGATTTAACGGCATGAAAACAACTATTATGAAAATAAGGAGCTCAAACCACAGCATGTCCCATTTTATATATGGCTTTTTTTCATTGAACAGTTGTAGATATTTTCCTTTGAAGTTGCATTTTCTTTATTACTGTTTTTAAGGGCTGCATATTACATGGAGTTAACGTGTAATCATTTAAACAGATTCTCCTGAGGGGACATTCAGGTTGTCCTAATTATTTGATATTATACTTAATAATTTAGAAAAAACTTTTGTACAGCTTGTCAGTTGAAAATAGCAGTATATAAATTTGTCTGTGTATGTAGGGAAAAAGAAATGAGAGAAATACATCAAAATAGTATCCATATTAAACTCTGGCCAGAGGACTTATGCCTTATTTTTTTTCAAGTTTTGCTGTATTTTCCAAATTCCTAGCCTAACACATGCATTAGTTTGTTTTTTTTTTTTGTTTGTTTTGCGGTATGCTGGCCTCTCACTGTTGTGGACTCTCCCGTTGCGGAGCACAGGCTCCGGACGCACAGGGCCAGCGGCCATGGCTCACGGGCCCAGCCGCTCCGCAGCATGTGGGATCTTCCCAGACTGAGGCACGAACCCATGTCCCCTGCATCGGCAGGTGGACTCTCAACCACTGCGCCACCAGGGAAGCCCCATGCATTAGTTTTAACATCAGAAAAAATATTTTTAAAAACTTCACTAATCGGTGTAAAATGGTACCACTATTTGTTTGATTTTTTGATTACAGGTGTGGCTCATTTTTCCATGTGTTTGTATTTCTCCTGTGTAACATCACTTTATAATTTCTTCATCCTATTTTCTTCTGGTCTTCTTTGCCTATGCATATTAATATATTACTTAAATTATACTACGCACATACTCCTGTGTATGTTTCAATCACTATATCATAGTGCTTACCATTCTGAATATACATATTAAAGGTCAAATGCAGATTCTCTGAGTTACACACATACGTGTACCTGAGAGATGTAAGGTTGTCATCTGTGCTCCTGATTCATCAACTGAAGGTAATTAAGCAATGCTCTCCAACACAGATATGTTTTTTTCCCCATGGTTCTTTTAAAGAGACTCCTACTTTTTTAAAAGGGAAAAATTTATGTTCTAAAGTGAATAAGTTAGCCTCATGGTACATGATATGTCCGTGATGAAGAGTGTGGAATTACCCCAGGGAAGGATAGCAGCCTGGCTCTGGTCACTGAGTTGCACCTGCCCAACAGGCTCGCTCCTCTCTGCACGCGATTCTCAGCACCAGCAGCAATGACCCTGCATGGTTCTCATGAAGCTGGCTAGTCTGTGACCTCAGCAAAGATACTACATCTCTGTGATGCCATTTCACTGCCAGACCAGGCTGAAACCCTTTTCTTCCCTAAGCAGTCCAAACCTTTTTGATTTACTCTACCCAGGACTATAGATCAAGCTGGTCTTGGAATTCTAGTGCAGCAGTAACTTAAAAAAAAAATGTTTGCTCTGCCTCCCTTAGGAGATGATTGCTTAGAGTAAGAAATTCACCTAGAATCCAAATCCTTATTCTCAAAATGGCCATGGTTATCATTATACTGCGTTATTTTCTAATTTGTTACAATCTTTTTAGTCTTTAATATCTACTTAGTCACTAAATTTGAACTTGTATTTAAAACATTTTACTAAATTATTTCTGATAAAAAGCTCCTTTAAAAAATGTTAATGTTTACCATCTCAACAATTTTATCTGGGAAACTAGGAAGAAAAGTGAGTAATAAGCAATCATTAAAACATTAAATTTTTCATTAAAACTTTTTTCTTCTCCATGAGAAAATGCTAAATAACAAAATGAAACTTAATTGATAAAAAACAAATACATTTGAAAGTTGCTCTGTACCTCTCAAGGCACTCTAAGATATTTGCAACTAACACTAGTGACATTTAAAAATAGCTAAATGTTACTTGAGATCACAATTATCCTTAGGCTTGACTTTTCCCCTACTGAGGCTACCATAAATTTCCATCTTATCTTGTATGGAATCCAAAAGGAACAGATGTGACCAATGCAGGGAGATGACAGTATATAAAGTAAATCCCTCCTCCTTCAAAATCTCTCCAAAATAACCAGCACGCATTTGACGAAGCAATTATTATTTCACATGCCTGACTAATAAGAAAATAAAACAGATTCTGGGCTTTTAAAATAGTCTGATTATATTAATGATTACACATCTTCAGGAAACAGAACTATATTCTACTAATGTCACATATACTTCGGGAGTGGGTGATGACAAAACAAAACTAAACATACCATGACCCTAAACTTAAAGAACTTATAGGCAAGTCCAAGTCTCTACTTTTCCTCTGAGATTCAACTGCCTAACCTGGAACTTCTTGGACTCCTTTCAACCACGCTAATTCAAGACTGAAAACATATAAGATATTGAATACAGTTGTGTGTGTAAATCCTTGTTGTTTATCTATTTTGAATATAGTAGTGTGTATCTGTTAATCTCAACCTCTAATCTACCCCCACCTCCACTTTTCCCTTTGGTAACCATAAATTTGTGTTCTATGTCTGTGAAATCTGTTTCTGTTTTGTAAATAAGCTCATTTGTATCATTTATTTTAGACTCCAAAGATTAAATATCATATATTTGTCTTTAATCAGTTACTCTTTATTATTTTCCATCTACTTAACTAGAAGATATTTTAGATTATCGGTCAAGGAGAGGTGCAGTTCAAGAATTTTTATTTTAGGAAGGGAATAGGGGCAGGAGTCTGTTGTGGGGAGGAGGCTGGGTAGGGGACTTGTCTTGAGGCTACGTTTGCATTGGTATTTATGTATATGTTTATTTGGATTGATCTGGAAGGAGGTAAAGTTAACTTCTCATTTATCCCTGGGAACATCACTGGTTTGAAACCATTCCAAAAGATGTGTATATTTTATTGCTGCTATTCTGATCACTGGGATTTGGGAGGTCAAAGATTGTTTCCCAGGAAAGTCAAGGGGCAAAGAGAAGGCTATCTGTTCTACAATATCCCCTATACATTCCACCTATTCTAGATGAATAAGTGCTTAAATACATGCACGTGCATGCGCACACACACACACTTCAGCTTCTTGTAAACTTATAAAAGTATACTACTTTATTAATAAGCACCTGCGTAAATTATAACACCTGGAGAATGAAAAACTTAGGTATTATCTATTTGTGGGATGGAGGATGGTAGGGACAGTAGTGCATTTACTGAGAATAAAAAGGCCTATTTATGGAATTTGGGAGTTCTTTGTGGGAAGGTAACCTCCAGTGAGGTAACTCTACTGTTCTGTTTCTGTTTTTCACTTACCCAACAGATACTTCAAATACAAGTCTGTGACTTATACTTAGGGACTTTTGTAATACCTAGCATGTGCAGATACTTAATAAATGTAGAATGAGTATACAACTAGAGGATTTCAGAACTGGATTAAGACGTCAAGAAATCAAGTCGGGGTGCTTATGGTGGACAGACAGGAGGACTGTAGAAAGGAACAGAAACATGTAACACAAGTAGAAACTAACACACCACTGTAAAGCAATTATGCTCCAATAAAGATGTTAAAAAAAAAAAACACATGTAACACAAATTTATCCACTTTACAATTTTGTTTAATGTCCAAGTGCCACTGACTACTACTACTGTCTGACTCATTCATTGCTGACGTCTTCTTAAAGTCAGCACTTTGAAGAGGTGGCAACCACTTCACCCACACCGTATCAGTTCCCACATCGCTGGTCACGTGGAGATTAGGTCTGTTACTTGAACAGCTTTCAGCCACCCTTAGATTTTGTATAGCCTGCACTTTCACACCTTATGCACTAACACTTCCAATATTCTTTCTATATTGAGCTCATGCTTTTATACGTCAGCTGCTGAACCTTTTTGAGTCAGCCAGAAATTTACTTTTAAACAATGGCACCATCTTTATATAGTGTGGCGTCTGTACAATTATTTGAGTACATATGTATTTTGTATTTTATGAAAATGGAAAAATTAGCCTCCTTCAAAAGCTGAAATAAAGACTGTTCAATTGTGAAGAAAAGGAAAATTAGAGAACCCATATAAATACTAGATATATATTAGAGTGTGTCACATTTTGAAAAGCAGTGATGAAAATTAAGGTTTTAAAATTATGGGCAATATCAGCATGTAAAATATTTAGATAACTTATACAGAGTTTACTAAGTGCTAGAAATTAGTTTCAAAAGGAGCCTAATGTTCACCTCTGTCTTGACAAAAATTAAGAAAATTGATCAGAACCATTAAAATAATCTCCTGCTCAACCTGTGGCTAAATCCCTTTGTAATCACCACAAGCAACTCTTTCTTCCCAATATTAAAGTCAGTTTACCACTAAACTCATTGTAGGTTAACAAAGAAAATGTGAAATTGAGATAAGAAAAATATTTGGAAAATAGTTTTCCTTTACTAAAATCATGGAGATGCAATGAGCAAAATCCAGACTTTGGGAAAAACTGCCAGGCGCATGATTTTTTCAACAACAGAAAAATACAAGAACGTAAGAATGGAAGGGGATATTTACAGATTAAAAGATACTCAAACGTTATCACCCAACTGCAATATATGGACTTCATTTGGATTCAGATTTTGAAAAAGTTGAAAAAAACTTATGATTTTATGAGGCAGTGAGAACTTGGAACAATAACCAAATATTTACTAGTAATCAGTTTAGTTAGCTTAGGTATGATAATGATATTATGTTTTTTTAAAAATTCCTATCTTTTAAGAGGTACCTACTAAAATATTTTCTAATAAAATGACTTCAAAATGATGGGATAGGGAAGAATGGATAGAACAAAACAAGATTGGCCATAAGGTGGTAATGATTAAAAGTGGGTAATAAGTATACATGGGTTCATAATACTACTCCTCTTTCTGCTCTGTACTTTCACTGTAGAAAATAAAAATTTCTATATTGAAACTAAAAACATTAATTTGCATACAATTAATCTATTTAAAAATGTTTTCAACAATGAATATATCATGCAATGTACAGAATTAACTCCCCCCACCATAACATGTATACTATACTTAGGGAGTTTTAAAATAAATAATTTTCTGAGTATAAAATCAGGTAATATGCAAGCACATTTTCAGGAATACATATGAAAAGATACTCTTTCATTAAAGACAGTAAATTAGTTAACTGTAGGCTCTATGGCAAAAAACAAAAAAATCATACCAGCAAGGTGACTACAGTTAACAATACTGTATTGTATACCTGAAAGTTGCTAAGCGTAGATTTTAAATGTTCTTACAACACACACACACACACACACACAATTGTAATCAGGTTAGGTGATGGATGTGTCAATTAACCTTACTGTGGTAATCACTTTGCAATATATACATATATCAAATAATTACACTTATACCTTAAACTTATACAATGTTATATGTCAATTATCTCAATAAAGCTAGAAAAAAAAATAAAGGAAAAAAGCCATCTTGACTACTTTAAATGATTACACAAACCAGTGAACTTGATTAGTTTTCATCTTTACGATGGTAAATAAAAATGACAGTTTAAAGATTATAAGATTGCATTATCATATAAAGGATGGTCCTGAATGTTTCATTTTAAATAACTGGACATGTCTAATAAGATAACTTTATTTCAGGTTTTCACTGTTTTTAAAGGAAACATTTATCAAGTGCTTACTCTGTGCCAGTCAATAGTCTATGTGTCTTTGTATATTAACTCATTTAACCTTTATTTACCACACCACCATAAGTACTGTATGTACTCAGGAACTGTATGTACTGTAATTCCTATTTTACAGATGTGGAACGTAAACATGTACAGGTTAACTAACTTGCCCACAACTTGAGATCCAGGGCTGAAACCTAGGTAATAGTATAGGAGCACTAAAATATGAGCTCTTAATGATTAAATTAATATAGCACTCCAAACAGTGGGGAAAAAATGATGGTTTTGGCTTGATTTCCATTGCCAAAAACTCTACAATATTGAAAGCCTTTTTTTTTTTTTTTGGTGTAATGTACTCAATCAGAATTATGAATACTTTTAACAACAGGAATAGTACTTTAAAAAAAATGGAATTGTGTTTATATATATCATTTTTATTCAGAGATGCGCTAATGCGTAAAAAAGTCCTAAGATAAACTTCTTTAGTGATTTCCATTTATTAACATTGTTTCTGTTTCATTTTCAAATAGTATTTATTATTTTTATTACAAAAGTAAAAAAGTTAACGTTAGAAAACCAGGAAAATATAGAGATGGGTAAAGAAAAGCCAACCATAATATAGACCCATCACTCAAGAGAATCATTCTTCATAACTTGAAGTATTACATTTGATTTTATTTGAATTTAACTAACTTAGAAATAATAAAGTAAACAGAATTTCTGAACCTCAAGTCTGTCCTCTTGGCTCTTCTAAATTTCCTGACCAAGGCGGTCTACTATTGTCATTTCAGAAAGCACGCTTATACTCCATGAGCACCCCCAACTCAGACCACATTTTAGCTTGCTTTCTGTCAATATTTAGCCTGTGACTTGTATATATAGTTTATTTTCCCTTGAGGTTTTGCCTTCTGTCTTGTTCATCTTCATATTATCAATACCATGACACAGTGAATACTCAGAATCTAATTCACACACTATGTATATTGTAATCTACTCTTTTCTTGATAACATTCTTCACAAAGCTCTCTGACATTTTGTCCTAAAATATGCCAACTGCTCATTGCTGTCACTTGCAAATTTCTCATCAAAATCCGTAGCTAGTCTTCATATTTTCCTCTTAGACTTGTATTTTGTGTCACTGAAAAGTAATATATTTGAATAATTTTTTCAGAAAGAGAACAGAAAGTATGTCTAATGATGTTTTTATTTAGCCCTTGCACTTGAGTGACAGGCTGGGAATGGAATTCTAGGTTCAAAATAATTTTCATAGAACGTTGTGACTGTAGCTACACAGTCTTCTCACAACATCTTTAAGAACAAGAAATTGGATTCTCCTTCTGTAGGTAACAGGTTTACATCTGAGTCTGGGCGTTTATAAGATTTTAAATAATCTTTATCCTTGAAGTCATGATGTATCTAGATGTGGATACATCTAGATATATGTAAATGTATCCTTTCCTTGCTTTTTGTTTTGCTTTTGTTTTTAAGTAAAGTCACCCTCTTTCTTCAGTTAAGGGAGATCTTCTTCCATTAAAAAAATTACTTTCCCCCAACATTTGCTCTTTTTTGTAAAATGAATACTGCATATCCTGGGTATGTTTTTTGTCTGTTTGTACCATTTTTCTCATGTTTCCAATGTATTTTTTTTAATGTTTTATATGTTGCCCGTCTCATAGATCTCAAATTAGATCTTCAGCGATGTCCAGTCTATTCTTTAGTCCTATACAGAATATTTACTTTCAGTAACGATAAACATTTTGAATTTCAAGGACTTCCCTTGTCGACTTTTTCAGGGTGGCCTTTTGTTATGGTTAGTGGATCGACTGCCCCCCACCCCCAGTGTCTCCACACATACTGAGAAAAACTTACCCTTCTGCTTCCTATGTAATTTATATTCTCCAAATCAGCTGTTGTGCTTGTTCATTTTGGCCCTTCTTGTTTTCATTCAGTTGATTTTCCTCAAATCTCTGGATTTCTTTTCATACTGATAAAGGGGAAAACTTGTTTCTTCAGCAGTTTTGTGGAGGACCTCTACAGCAGGTGTCCCCCTGCACGAGTGGTCCGTGGTCATCTCTAACTGCAGTCTTCTCTGAGTTTCAGAGTCTCCGGGGCTCCACTGACAGGGGTAGTTCACAACTGAGGCAGGCTTCTCTTATGCCTATTTGGGTTGTTCCTCTGCTTTGCAACAGTCCACTAACCACAACTAAGATATTTAAGAATTGATTATATAACTTATTTATCTTACCTAGCTAAGGAAGTAACATTAGACAAAAACACCTGCATTTTAGGAAACAAATCTTTACAGCTTTTATATCCCTAAATTGACTGAGAAATGCAGCTTAGAGACAGGAAAATAAAATATTGGGTAATTGTATACAGTTTCTTCTAAATCTCCATTTCTAAACCTCAATTTTCCTAAGTAAAGGTTAGATATTTTAATTCTGCTATACAGGAGAAAAGTAGTCATACATTTATTTGGAAGTAAGTATGCCATATGAGAACATATTTTCACTGTATTTCTAAAGTAACAGATATAGACAAGAGAGTTATAGCTAAGAATTTAGGGGTGAGCTGGAGAGGGAAGAGAATATAATCAATAATTGAAAATACTATGTCTAAAAGCAAAATTTACATAAAAAGTAAAATCAAGTATCACACCACTCTTTACACTCCCTCTATTAGTTATGCATGGCCTTTCTACCAACATGTCAGTAACACAGAAACGAATTCTATAAAGTATAAATTAATCAAGATTTTCCCCCTCTGAAAAATATGATTGGTATCACTACAAAAATTTTGATGTCACTATAGGAAACTGACAAAAATCACCCAGTCTCGGCTATTCCATCTATATATCTATATATATATATATAGATATATAGATAGATAGATAGATAGATAGATATAGAGATAGAGATATAGAGATATAACACACACACATACATACATATATATATATATATTACATGGAGGTCCTTCAAACCATGACTAGATAAAACAGGATGATATAGCTAAGGCTAAACTCATTTAACTGTATGCATATATATTTTAAAGTCAAAGGTCTTTTTTTTTTAAGGGTTCTGCCCAAATGTACCCTTCATAGAGCTTTAAGTCTTAAATATTCAGCAATATCTCAAGGACTATAATTATGTGACAGACTCACTTTAAGTTGCTAGGCACTGGTACAAATTCAGTTTTTAAGGAAAACCATCAAGCTAAAATATTTTTAACAAAAAATCTATTAGTTTTGGTATTTGCAATAAGCAATTTTACATATTTTGGGCAAACACACTAAAAATTTCTTGACTACTATATTTACATAAAATTCAAAGAGATATTTAGAAGACTATTATTTTACGTAACATAAAAATTTAAAGACATATTCATTTGCATCCAAAGAACAGCCCAGCTGAAGTCACAATTTCCCATTTATTTTTCTGATACATGAACAAGTAAAAAATATAGAACTATGTAATTTTTACAGACACTACTAAAGAGTAAATGCTTATAGTATGGTAATTTAGGTATTCATAATTTCTTTCCCTTCTTCTCTACTTAACAAAATTTGACATATAACATTTTCTTAAAAAAAAAAAAAACAAAAACACTCAACTTTGAATTTAAAATTCTTAAGCTTTAGAATTAGGTTGATATAATGAATCCACATAAAACACATGATAAAATCTGTATTGATTTTAAAGTACTGATTTTCAAATAAGAGAACTGTAGGGGTTTTGGTTGTTTAAGTTTCAGGCAGAAGTAGCTGGTGACATTTAGAAAAAAGTTTGAAAAAGTAAAATCAGAACTCTGTGTATAAAGTGCACCATATATGTCACAAAGCAGAGGAGAAAAAGCAGAGTATGCAAAACACAGTGATATAATTTCTTTTTTTTTTCCTTTTTTTAAAACTTATTTATTTGGTTGCACCAGGTCTTAGTTGCAGCTCCAGGCTCCTTAGTTGTAGCATGTGAACTCTTAGTTGTGGCATGAATGTGGGATCTAGTTCCCTGACCAGGGATCGAACCTGGGCCCCCTGCATTGGGAGTGTGGAGTCTTAACCACTGTGCCACCAGGGAAGTCCCAGAATTTCTTTTAATTGATCATTAAATTAAAGAATATCTCATTGCTTATCATGCTGTATGCTCAGCCCTCTGTACATCATGGATATTTAAGTGCCTTTTCATTTCTTCTAAGCATCAATACTACAGTGACATATATGTGAAAAATAAAGGGTGCTGAACACCAAATATGGTGCTTACACTATGTAATTTCTACCTGTAGTGTTTATGCTTCCAAGGTTAAAAAGTTTGCTTTAAAACTTCTAAAGGTGATGCTTCTTCCTACTTATAAACTGTTAACATCACATAATCCATTTAATAAAAATTTCTGGTATATTTTGACTTAAATAATTGTTTTTTGTACCTCTTGATTTATTAACTATTATAATTCCATATGTGCATGTATCAAGTCATATTTTCATAGCTCCTGAAATATAAAACTGAGGATATGAGTTTACCAAATATGACAATATATTTAGAATAGTTACAATCTACTCTTTTAACATTAAGAAAATAAGTCTTCAAAATACTGGTCATTTTGTGTATTTTATGACACAGAAATGCACTCAGTAAACACTAAACGGTAACAACATATCACGGTCTTTTAAAAAGTTTCCTAATCTGTCTTATGGTAGACTCTAAATGTAGCTTGTCTATTTATGATGATGGAGCATTTCCTTGCTTAAGCTGAAGCATGCAAGTGAGGAAAGTGTATAGCAGCTGCTTAATAAACATGGCCAGATTATTGGCAGTCAAAGTAAGATAAGAAAAGGATGAATAATTATTTTAACAATGCCTGGCATTTTCAACTTTGCCCACTGGGCACTGTGTTTAAGTAATATAACCAGGGTCTGCAAACTTGCAGCAGAATCTCTACTTTGGCAATTAAGGAGTGTCAGAAAGTATTGGGGGAGGCGCTGTTACCATAATTATGGTTTATAAGCATGGTCTGGCTCTCTGAATATGACTTGAGTTTTCAGCAGGGTAGCAAGAAGCAATTATTTGTAGCAAACACTATTATTAGATAGAATTCTGTCAGGAAGGTAATGTGGAATAAGACTGTGGAAAAAGGGCAGAGGTTGGGGGAAAACAACTAAAGAATTATGCAAATTTATAAGTGCCACACATTTGTATACGAATAAGCTGTAGTAACTAGGACATGTATTTCCTGCAACAATATCATAAATGTCTGATATGCACAACATAAAATGGCTACTCAGTGTGGTCCATGAACTTAAGGCCACTCTGCCAATTGTTTATTACAAATCTGTGATGAAATGATGAAATAACGGGCTTGTGCCAGAGACAGAAATCAGTTATGTCACGAGCACACTTAGTTCAGCTGACATTTTTGTCACAGCATTTTTTTCCTCTATGATGAAGGAAGCAGTGCACTGATGTACATTCTGGCACAAGCTCTGTATCCTGAGGAACAGTAACAGTTTGCAGAACAGCTACTCTCAGTAGCACTGGCACAAAGCACAATGACTAATGGAATAAACCGTATTTTAAAATGTTACATGTATAGTACCTTTTTATCTACCCCAAATTTATTAAGTTCTGAAATCCATAGTCAGTTATATTCTCTAACTTTGCAACACTTAAAGTGTATCTGTCACATGGATGACATAACATACAAGGTGGGTAACAATGCTACCAGGCTTTATATGTACAAACATCTATGGGCAGTAAAATGAATACTTGATTAAATATTAACACATTCTGAATTTAGATTAGATGACGTTAAGTCTAACAAGGACCTCATGTAAATTAAGCAATAAATTTGGGTATTTTTATCAGTCTTTTTCAGCAACTTCAAAATCTTTGTATGATACTTACGGATGATTTTTACTGATGATTTTTGAATCATTCCTTGAGGGATTTTGATCAAGCAATAATTCAGGCACATTCACCATGGGGAAAATAAGTATGCTGAAAAATCAATACATAGCTGATGAACACATGAAACAGTATCGGTGATAATCAAAAAAGATTCTAAAATGTGTTTCACTTTAATGAAACATGTAAGTTCAAATAAGATACCTAACTTCTTCCATGGGAAAAACTTACTGCAGCACTTCTTTCTCATAGAAAGATTTTTCACCAAAGCTGCTTTTCACAGCTACTGTTTTCTGAAGAGACCAAGATTACAGAGTTTGTAGCCATAATAAATGGGAGTATTAACATACCATATGAAATGTTCCTATTTTTCAAATCTTATTTTCTTACTTTCTTGCGGAAGCCTATGTAATTCAGCTATTATAATCCTGATTTCACATAGCACAAAGATGTTCAAATGACTTCCAGCTTGCGACTGGTAGATGGATTTACAAATATTTTGAAAATAAGAAGTGACAAGGGTTAGGGGATGATTATGTTAGTATCTCCACTTTCTTAATCAGCTAGATCGCCAGTGCTTAAACAATGCCTAACACATCATGTGTGACAAACACAGTTGTAGACTAACTGACCTGAAGAAAAAGGAGGAAGACGAATTTAGGATGACTATCAAGTTTAGGACATACATATAGCTGACTGATGAGACAGGAAAAACAAGAAGAGGAGTGTAAATGGGAAAAAAGAAGTTCATTCCAGGTACACTGATTTCTGTGGTAATTCTAAGTGGTAACATCCGGAGAGCAGTTAAATATATACGCATGAAGCGTAAGCGAAAGGTATGGAATAAAGAGATATTTAAAAGGCTTCACAACATAGATGGTAGTTAAAGCTGTAAGTGTGGGTGAACTTTATTTGGGAGATTATCTGGTATGAGAAGAGGGTTCCAGAAAGTAAATCTTTGGAAAAATAAACACAGGGGTGTATGGGAAGAGAATGAGGAAGAAACGAAGAGATGAGATCTGGAAGGAACCTGAGAAGGAACAGTCTGAAAAGCTGGAAGATAATTATCTTCCAGGAGGAAAAGCCAGGAGAGAACTGCCTCTCTGAAACCAGGACCAGAGAATTTTAGGAAGAACACAGTCAGCACTGTCAAATCCCACAGAGACTAAAAAGACAGCTAAGGGGTTTGTTGTTGGAAGATCACGTGCGATGTTAGTAAACATAGATTGGATGGAAGGTACTTCAAGTGCACCACAATGCACTTTAAGAAACTTAGTTGTGAAGGGAAGAGAATGGGGATTAAATAAACAGTGGTGCAGGGCAAGAGATTTTGTAGAGTCCTGTATATTTATGTGTACATAAATATTATCACACGACTATGTCCAGTTCTACCTCCTTTCCCTCCACCCAAGTCATCCTTTCCTCTGCCACTTGACCCCCAACACATGCCTCATTAGCAGCCTGAGATACATCCTTCCAGATTTTACTCCATGTTTATAAAATTTTACACAAATATATGTGCATATACAAACATATAGATTTTTAAAACATTGTTCATTTTACAAAAATGAGATATTATGATCCTTCGTGTTGACTGTTCTGACTCAACAATATCTTAATGAAAATCTCTCCAAGTAACTGGTACAGTGTTAAGTATACCTTTTCATGGCTGTACAATGGTCTGTGGTGTGGCTATATACCTTGATTTATGCAACTGATCCCCTGTATGACTATACATTTTTTCTTTTGCCACTGAAAACACTGCTGTAATAAACATGGGATATTCCCAGAAGTATGACTACTATATTAAGGAGCATAAGTATTTTTAAAACTGTATTTATAATGGTAAATTTTGACTTTACACAAAAGTAGACAGAATGTTATACTGATCCCCCATGTATTCATCACTCAGCTCCAATAGCCATCAATCTCTGGCCAACCCATACCTCTATTCATCCTACTCCTGTATCATTTTGAAGCACATCCCATTCATGGTATCATTTCATCAAGAAATATTTCAGTATATTTCTCTAAAAGGTAAGAGCCCCTGTATTTTGTTAGCTGTTGCCAGACTGTTTTTCAAAAAGACTAATAATTCACATACCTTTACCTAATAATAATTCACATACCTAATAATAATTCACATACCCTTCTCCTATTAGGTAACCACTTTTATAAGTTGTTGGTTTATTCTTCCATAACTTTTTTTTTTTAAAGTAAGAAAATACATTGATATAGCTTTTAAACCCCTAAATTATCTTTCCTTTACCCTAACAGGTGAACAATACCTTGGCCAGGTACATAATTCTTATGCTGCAGTTCTTTTCTCTCAGTAGTCTATCTTCCACTGTTGTAAGTTAGAAGTCCAATGCCAATGCGACTATATTTCCTTGTAACTTGCTACGCTCAGAATTTACAAGGAATTTGATCAAAGTATGTCTAGGGGTATGTGTACATGCTTCTTCCATCATTCCACCTGGAGCTCACTGAGCTTTATAATTGACAGACTTGGGCTTGCTTCAGCTCAGGAACAGTTTTTTCTAATTGTATAATTATGGACTATTCTCCACCTGTTTCTTTTTTTCCCTTTTAAATTCCCATAACTAGCTATTATTCATATGCTAAATCTGTTAGAGCTCCTACTATAGCCAGGACATGGAAGCAACCTAAATGTCCATTGACAGAGGAATGGATAAAGATGTGGTACATATACACAATGGTATATTACTCAACCATAAAAAATAATGAAATAGTGCCATTTGCAGAGATGTGGATGGACCTACAGATTGTCATACAGAGTGAAGTTAAGTCAGAAAGAAAAAAACAAATGTATAATATTGCTTGCACATGGAATCTAGAAAAATGGTACAGATGAACTTATTTGCAAAGCAGAAATAGAGTCACAGGTGTAGAGAACAAACTTACAGCTACCAAGCAGGGAAGGGGGGGGGTAGGATGAATTGGGAGATTAGGATTGACATATATACACTACTATGTATAAAATAGATAACTAACGAGAACCTACTGTATAGCACAGGGAACTTACTCAGTGCTCTGTGGTGACCTAAATGGCAAGGAAATCTAAAGAAGGGTGGATATGTATACATATGACTGATTCACTTTGCTGCACAGCAGAACTAACACAACATTGTAAAGCAACTATTCTCCAATTAAGAAAAAAAATGATCTGCTACAGCTCCTAGATCTATTCCCTAAGTCTTTTATCTTATCTCTTCTTTCAGGATTCTTTCTCTTTGTATTTTTGCTGTGTTGTGAGGATTTGTTTTACTTGATTTTATAGCCTAATCATTTAAGTCCCACATCAGCTCATCTACTGTGTTGTCTGATTATATAATCATGTTTTTTATTAGCTCCAAAAAGCCTTTGCGCTGTCCTTGAATTTTCTTAAGTACTCCTTTTGTTGTCGCTGTTGAAGATGAAGTAGTCCAAGGGGCAGCTCTTTGCAAGCAGTGGAAGGGAAAGTGGGCTCCCCTGGGACTGCCAGTCAGCACTGAAGCACCAGGAAAAGACCTCCCTGTTGCTGGACTAGGTCTTCTCCAACTTCCCCAGTCTCAGTAATGGACAAACTCAGCCCAGCTACTCCTTGGATCTGTGGGAGATGGAGGATTCTGGCATAATCCCTTAGGGCCAGTTACCCCTCCTCCACAATTCAACAAATATTTATTAAGCAATGTCTATGTACCAAAACACTTTCGTTTACATTTACTGGAGGCTGAAGGAGTGAAAATACATACTAAAAGGAAAGCTGCCACCTTTACAATTTTGCCTATAGCTTTAGCTCCATCATTACCATTCCCACTACAATATACTGCTTATCAACCCTTTAACCAACATTACATTTTTCTCTCTTTATTCCCCTCTCCCCCCAGAGTACTGGCTCTAGGCGCGCAGGCTTTAGTAGTTGGGACACGCGGGTTCAGTAACTGTGGCTCACGGGCTCTAGAGCGCAGGCTCAGTAGTTGTGGCGCAAGGGCTTAGTTGCTCTGCGGCATGAGGGATCTTCCCGGACCAGGGGTCGAACCCGTGTGCCCTGCACTGGCAGGCAGATTCTTAACCACTGGGCCACCAGGGAAGCCCTTAACTGAGTTCTGTACAAAATTCCCCTGAAGTATAAATTACCTGTTAAATACATGCTTAATATTTTAGTCTTGCCCATTTTTGAAAGTGTGATATGCCACTTACATCATTTTTATTATTTTCTACAGGTTCTTCTTATTTTCGTACAATTTATCTGTTGGGAAACGATGCTGTTGGGGTTTCCTGCGGTCTGAATGTTGCTTGGTGCAGCTCAGCATGCTCCTCTGTCTGGGTATTTCCTGCAAATGGCAGCTGGATCCTGAGGACTGGGGAGTGGAGGACAGGGGCATTCCAGCAAGGGTAGGCAATGCCTTCTTTCTTTCTCTTTTTAATTTAATGTTAGCAACTGTTGATCCTCAATGCTCCCAT
Organism: Physeter macrocephalus; assembly: GCF_002837175.3. Classification (NCBI taxonomy): domain Eukaryota; kingdom Metazoa; phylum Chordata; class Mammalia; order Artiodactyla; family Physeteridae; genus Physeter; species Physeter macrocephalus. The sequence goes on from NC_041232.1 coordinate 27,697,137, forward strand.
ACATTAACTAACAGGGGGTTGCAAAATGGTCAGTCTTTCTTTTCACTCTTTTAGCTGGATTAATCTTATAAAAAACATTTCTCCTCACCCATAATGAGGTTACCCAGTGACAAGAGTTCATATAGAAATATGAAGGTGAAATAAATGACTGATTTTTTTTCCTTTTTTTTGCTTAATTTTTAAGATAACAAATTGGTTCTCTGATGACCATGATAAATTAAAAAAATTATCATCATAGACTCATGGGTTTAAACGTATTTGATGGGTTTCAAATCTTTGCAATTAACACCCTTAATGAAACTCAAACTACTGCATTTTTGGCCAGTGGGGAACTGTTCAAGTTGTCTCCTAAGGCCTCTGACAAGACCTGAAATCTGAAATGACAAGATGTTCCAAGTTCATCTTACATATTTCCTGCCCTAGACTTAGCATCACCCATTTTTTCCAAGAAACCTTGGTTTTCTTTTAGGAGAAAATATTTCCTGATTATAATCTGGGTACTAAGAATGATTACTGCTACTGTCTTAGTCAGTTTTAGATCTTTTCAATGGACAAAGCAAAAAAATTTTATGTATTTGTATATTTTAGATTTTATTTGGAAATAATTTCAAACTCACAAAAAGTTAGAAAAATAAAAAATAATGAACACTATATATCCTTTACCCAGGTTTTCCTCCTGTTAACATTTTGCTCTCTTGTGTTATCATTTACTTTCTCTCTATATATACACATGTGTATAAATACATTTGTTTCCCTGAACTATATGAGGGTAAATTACATATATCATCGCTCTTTATCCCTATATACTTTAGTATTTCCCAAGACATACAGATATTCTCTTGTTACCACAGTACAGTTGTCAGCTTCATAAATTTACACTGATACAACACTAATCTACTGTCCATATTCCTTGCTAAATGATCTAATAATATCTTTTATAATCTTTCCCCCCCTCCAGGACAGAAAACAGTCGTGGAGCAGGTATTGCCTTTAATTATTACCTCTTTGGATAGCCTGGAACATTTCTATTGCCTTTATTGGTTCATGACACTGACATTTCTTAATCTTTGGTGACAGTGGCTTTTAAAAAGAAGCAGAACATTCCTCATGATTATACATTCTCAGCCAGAATGCTACAAGTGATATTCTATCCTTCTCAGGGCACCACATGTAGAGGCACATGATATGCATCTGTCTCTCCTTTGATGATGTTAATTTTGATCACTCAGTCCAGGTGGTGCTAGATTTCTCTACCATATAATCATTGGTTTTTTTTCCCTCCTCTCTTGTAATGTGAAAAGGTCATGTAAATATCTGCTCTTATGAAAAAAGAATTCTCCCTAGATTTACCAGCCTTTAGTGATTCTTGTCTAATCATCTTTACCATGAGGGTTGTAAATGATCAGGTAGGGGTGGGCACTGACTAGGAAGGGGCATAAGAAACTTCCTCGAGTATTGGAGATATGCTGTATCTTGAAACGGTTGGATTATACAAGGTCTATGCATTTCTTAAAGCTCACAGAATGATTTATTAAAGAATTATTAATTTCACAAGTGTAAATATTACCTAAAAACCATATACAAAAACTGAACTCTAGTTATAATGAAATGCATGTTAAATTATTTAGAGATGTCCACAACTTATTCTGAAATGCAGCAAAAAATAAGAATTGATGGGTAGATGAATAGATATGTGATAATGTAATAAAGGAAATATAAGCAGTTAACAACTGCAAAACAGCTGGTGGGTACAGGGGGTTCACTGTACAATTCTCCGAATTTTGCTGTATGTTTGAACATTTTCATAATAAAATATTGAGATTTTAACTTCTGCACAGCAAAGAAAATCATCAACAAAAGACAACCTACTGAATGGGAGGAAATCTTTGCAAATCATGTATCTGATAAGGGGTTAATATCCAAAATACATAAAAAACTGGTATCATACAACTCAATAGCAAACAAACAATCCAATTTAAAAATTGGGCAGAGGATCTGAATAAACATTTTCCCAAAGAAGACATATAGATGGCCAACAAACACATGAAAAGATGCTCAACATCACTAATCATCAGGGAAATGGAAATCAAAACCACAATGCAGGGCTTCCCTGGTGGCACAGTGATCGAGAATCTGCCTGCTAATGCAGGGGACACGGGTTCGAGCCCTGGTCTGGGAGGATCCCACATGCCGCGGAGCAACTAGGCCTGTGAGCCACAACTACTGAGTCTGCGCGTCTGGAGCCTGTGCTCCACAACAAGAAAGGCTGCGATAGTGAGAGGCGCTCGCACCAGGATGAAGAGTGGCCCCCACTTGCCACAACTAGAGAAAGCCCTCGCACAGAAACGAAGATGCAACACAGCAAAAATAAATAAACTAATAAACTCCTACCGTCAACATCTTAAAAACGAAAAACAAAAAAACCACAATGCAATATCACCTCATACCTGTCAGAACACCTATTATCAAAAAGATAAGAAATTTCTAGTGTTGGCTTGAGGATGTGGAGAAAAAGGAACCCTTTTGCACCATTGGTGGGAATGTAAATTGGTGTAGCCACTATAAAAAAATAGGATGGAGGTTCCTCAAAAAATGAAAAATAGAACTACCATGTAATCCACCAATTCCACCTCTGGTTATTTATCCAACGAAAATGAAAACACCAATTCAAAAAAATATATGCACCTCCACAATCACTGCAGCATTATTTCCAATAATGCTGGAAACAACTTAAGTGTCCATCAATGGACAAATGGATAAAGAAGACGTGGTACATATACACAATGAAATATTATTCAGCCATAAAAAAGAACACAATATTGTCAATTGAGACAATATGGATGGACCTTGAGGGCATTATGCTACGTGAAATAAGTCAGACAGGGAAAGACAAATACTCTATGATCTCACATGTGTAGTCTAAAAAACAAACAAAAACCAAGCTCATCAATACAGAGAACAGACTGGTGGTTGTCAGAGATGGGGGAGTGGGTTAAATGGGTGAAGGGGGTCACAAGGTACAAACTTCCAGTTATAAAATAAATAAGTCATAAGGATGTACTGTACATGGTGACTGTACTTAATACCGCATTGCACATTTGAAAGCTGCTAAGAGAGTAGATCTTAAAAGTCCTCATTACAAGAAAGAAAGAAAAAACTTAGTAACTACGTATGGTGACCATTACTAACTAGAATTATTGTAGTGCCCATGTTTCAGTGTATACAAATCATTATGTTGTACATGTGAAATTAATACAATATTATATGTCAATTATACCTCAATTAAAAAAAAGTAAATGGTAGACCTTTCTCTTTTAAAAGTACAGATGTTGTCCTATTGCCCTCTGGCAATGGCTGAGATTAAATGAGTATGGTTTCATTTTATTTATAAATAATATAAAAGTAGTATTATTACCTAATTGCTTATAGGAATTGTTTATAATTTTGTAAAGATATGGCCAGTTATGAGACTTATTGAATTGTTTTCCATTGATTTTTGCCTGAAACATGGTGAAACCTTCCAATCTGTACACAAAAGACTTTCTTCAATACAGGGAAGTTTTTCTCTCTTATATTTTTTTAATTGTTTATGTTTATTTTTTTAAACTCTGAGTATGCCAAAAGTTTTATGAAATATTCTTTTTGGGTCTTTCCTTTTTAAAACTGTGACTGTAAAATTGTGCCTCTATTTTACAACAATGACCAGAGTTCAACCACCTAAATTGCAAAAATAAAAATGCAAAGATGACTCATTAATGCCAGGAGGAGTAAGGTTAGTGGTGCTCTAATTTATAAAAGAATTAAAAGAACTCAAGATGTGGGATAGCTAGTGGTGGTAGTGTATAGCAGTGGTGGTAGCTATTAATGGGGAGAGAGGCTGCAATAGGCTTGAATGTAACATCAGCAATCTGTGGGGAAAAGATATCAGAGAAATAGGGCGAGAGCATTATGACTACATTTACACAGAGGACATGTAGCAAACACCTAAATTTAGGTTACTAAATTCACCATTCTTAAGAGCTAGATAGCATTACCTAAGGTACTCAACATTTTAGGCATTATAAAGCAGAAGTAGAATATTCTACTAAATATCATGTCAAACAGGTGAATGCAGATTATGTGGAACAAACCTGTGTAACTCTCATCATCATCAGATAAAGGCACCTCTCTTTTTAGCAGCAATTCCAACTCCTCTGTTTCTGCTACATCCACTGGACGCTCCCCATGTTTATTAGCTTGAAATGGATTTCCACCATGACGAAGTAGCAGTTTCACTATCTGCAACATTAAACAGTAGGAAGACTCAGTCCTTTAGTAGACTGCATTATTTCAACCATTTTCCTCTTGATCACACTCATATCCTCCTGCTTCATCTCCTCTGCCTCCATTCCTCAGTGTCTATTCTAAATCATAATTACTCTCAAGTTCCATTTTCATCGCCATCCCCCTTCTGATCGTATCTACTACAAAGAAATTTGCTCCTCAAAATTTAAGCTGGGCTATTTTAGCACTGAATCGCATTATTTTTCTTCCTGTTTCATCATACATTTGACAAATATTTACTGAGTACCTATTAACAAGCACTGCTCCAAGTTCTTCAGATAAATCAATGAACAAGAGTATAAAGCTCCCTGGCCTCTTGGAATGTACAGGCTACAGGAAGTCTCAAAAGAAGTATCTCCCCTCTGTTTCAGGCTACCATCGCTACCAAGGCTCTAAATCACCTGTTCCCCATCACTCTGGGATTTAAACTATCGCTAACTGATCTGGGTTTACTTAAAACTACTAAAGCTTAAACTTCAAGGCCTCTCATTTTCATGGTCCCCTTATATGGCCCTATATCTAATTTTTTATTCATTTCTTAAAGAATCCTGCCCTCACAAATTTCATAAGCTTTGGGCTCCACAAACCAAGATGTGACTGGTTATTCATCATTTCATTTGTTTGTTGCTCCTTATTCCTCTTCCTTTCTATATTTCTTACCTCTTTTTCAATTGGCTCCTTTCTAGAAGCCAGTCTTTCCAGTTCATGTCTCTTTTGCCTTAAAACAATGGCAATAAAGAAATGAAACACAGGTTAAAAAAACGCAACTGCTCAAACCTATACTCTCCTCCTCTAGTTAAACCTCTCTTCTTTCCTTTACAGTCAAGTTCCTGAAAAGATGTTTACCCTTGGGGCCTCGACTACTTTTTTCTTATTGGCCCTTCACTTTTCTACCTACAATTATGTTACCGTCAGTCCAATGAAATGAGTCTCCTAAGATCTGTAAATATCTAAGCCATAGATTGTTTCCCTAGGGCTCTGTCCTTGATTCACTTGATTCATGCTCTGGTCTACATCATCTCCTTGGAGAGCTCACCCACTCTGAATGCGATGACGATTATGCAATCCACTCATTCATTTTCATTCTCGTGCTTGCTCTTTCTCAGCCTTCTTCTTGAGCTTCAAAATCAAATATCCAAATATTCTTTGGATATACTGTATTTCAATACAAAAGCTGAAACCAATAGGTCCCAGAGCTCATTAAACGTGCACCCTTATCTTTTGTTTCCATTCTCAGTGACTGGCACCAAAGTACACCCAGTCACTGAAACCAGAAAGCTGGGAGTCATCACATTCTTGTTTTTCACTCATACTCTACGTCAAATAGGTGGCCAAGTATTATTAATTCTGCGTCCCTAACATCTCTTTTTGTTTTGAGCTTCTACTTCCAGTGACATGAGTGTGTTCTATCATAGGTAAATCTATACTATAATTTATTAACACATTTCTCCCCTTATCTTAGACCATAAACTTCATGTGAGATCTTTATTCGTCTCTGTATTCCTAACACATAACTATGGTGTTTTCTGGTACTGAGGAAATATATCATGTCTTTTTAAAGAAGCAATATTAAACAGGATGCTATAAATTAGGAACTTCTAACAAATGAAAGTATTTAAGAATAATAAAGATTCACAGTGAATTAAATAATGAAAAATCTTTTCTAGACTATCAAAGAATAAACCATCAATACAGAATACTTGAAATGTAAGAATGTATAAAGAAAACAAATTATGCATGATCTCAACTGTTAATATTTAATTTCCCTTTTTGTTTACTAATTTTTATCAAATTACATGTTTATGATTTTAAATGATCAAATGGCTTTTCAAGGCTGCTGGTGAAAAACAATCGTCCCTGATATTTATGTCCATATACTTAAGTAACATAGCGTGCTGCTTCCATATTTTTCGGTTTTAGGCACTGCCTATTGTGTTACAATGGAAAACACAATTCAGCTCTCTTTAACCAACTCCATCCCTCTCCTCCCATACACATCGACTTCCCCCTCCTCCTAACTTTCCAAGATAGACATATTATTTTTGTGTGTGTCATTATGATTACTATAAATGTTGAACCAAGTAGTACACCATGGCAAAATTTCCATTCTTACACAAGTTTATTTTATCCCAGAGAGTTAATTATCTTGACTTTTCACTTACTAGGTTTTCCATATACTCATCTTTAATTCATCCCCCATTCTGCTACAAGTACAGATCTCTTCAATTCAATACACCATCATTTTTTTGTTAAACTCCTTTCTCCAAGCCTTCTAACTTGCTCTAAAATGGACTGGTTGCTGTCTAGATTTGCTTCCCAGTTGTCATCCTGACATCTCCGTTTATCCTATCATCCTAGAAATAGCCTTCCCTCAATTCTGTGGATTCTTTAGACCTTTTATCTTCTTTTTTGGTTCACTCCCTCATTTTGTTGAAACACCACCTCCAGGAGATTCCTAAGAAACAGTAAATATACTGAGATTTTTCCATGTCAGAAAAAACCTTTATTCTATCCTCACTTGATTAATATTTACTCTTGATATAGAATAATTTTCCCTGAAGTTTTGAAGGCATCATCATTATCTTTTAGATTCTAGTGTTGTTATTGAAGTCTGATGCCATTCTGATTTTTTACCTTTATATGGAACTTGCTTTTTCACTCTGTAAGCTTGAGGACATTCTTTGCCTCTACTGTTCTGAAATCCCAGGATAATGAATTTTGATCTTGGTCTTTTAACATCCATTGTGCTGAGCATTCAATTGCTCTTTCAAACTGAAGATCCACGTTCCTTCAGTTCTGAGAAAATTCCTGGTTTTATTTATTTGATAATGTCCCATGTTTTCACTGTTCTGTCTTCTAAGAACTCTTGTTAAGATAATACTGGATCTCCTGAATTAATCTTATTTTTTCTCATTTCCCCTCCTCCACCTTTGTCTTTTGTTTCCTAGTCTCTGGGAGATTTCCTCAACTTTATCTTTAACCCTCCATACTCCATTTTTCATTTCTGCTACCATATTATTAATTTCCAAGAGCTTTCTTTGTTTTTATTTTTAAATTTGTTAACTTCCTTACTTAGCAACCCTTCAGTTTTTTGTTTCATGGCTACAAGAAACTCTCATCTCTGGGGAAGGTAATGTGTTTCTTTCTTTCTTTTTTTTTAAGTTTCTCTTGGCCTTATTGTGTCCTCCACATTTCTACTTTTCCATTTGCTTGTTCTGCTCTTTGCCTTCCATATTAGACCTTTCTCAAAGGTCAGGTGATCACTGGCTGTCCATATTTAAGAGTAAGGTACTAGGGACTTCCCTGGTGGCGCAGTGGTTGGGAGTTTGCCTGCCAATGCAGGGGACATGGCTTCGAGCCCTGGTCCGGGATGATCCCACATGCCGCGGAACAGCTAAGCCCATGTGCCACAAGTACTGAGCCTGCACTCTAGAGCACGTGAGCCACAACTACTGAAGCCCTCGTGCCCAGAGCCTGTGCTCCACAACAAAAGAAGCCACCGCAATGAGAAGCCCGCTCACCGCAATGAAGAGTAGTCCCCACTCGCCGCAACTAGAGAAAGCCCATGCGCAGCAATGAAGACCCAACACAGCCAAAAATAAATTAGAAAAAAAAAAAGAGTAAGGCACCAGAAGACTTGCTGAAAGTTTTTTAGGCATAGGTAGGATCTATTGACAGATGGACCTTGTGCTAGTGTGATATGACTGGGCCATTTCATCAGAACCCCCTCTTGGCTAGTTCACTTTTCTATTGAGAAATCTTTCAATTCCTGCCCTAGAACTATAAGCCTTACTGTCAGCATTCTGGTTGACTGAGGTCTTAACGTTCAGTATGTTTTACTTAATTAGCTTACATTTAATCCTTACTCCCAACTACTCTTGTGGTATGTCAGTCCAGACAGTATGGTTTATACTTGTCAGGAAATAAACCTCCAATCATCTGCCAGAGAAATGTGCCGTCATCTAGTTGTGAAGGGTTAGGAAGGGAATATGAGGGTAAAAAACCAGTTTGATTCAATCCTCCTATTTTCAGTCTTATTCAATGGGCACCTCCAGATGAACCCAGCCATCAATTGCTGAGCTTCAGTTTTTCTGGGATTCTGTGTTGAAATGGCTTTAGTTTCAATTTTCTTGGATTTTTAAAATCAGGAGCTCATAAATTTGGTCTGTAGGCCAAATCTGGCCCGCTGACTAAGAATAGTTTTTATATTCTTATAAAATACTTTAAAAAGAATTGATAAAGGAGTAATACACAGGAGGAAACAGGAAGCAGAGAGAGAGGGAGAAGGGAGGAGGGTCAGTGGAGGTGGCATGTGGCCTGCAAAGCCCACAATATTTACTATCTGGTCCTCTACAGAAAAAGTTTGCCAAACCCTGTTCTATGTAGTCACCACTCATTCCTCAAATTTCTATCTCCCAAAATATTGGTTTTCTTGTTTCCTCTGTTCTTTATCCTTGTGGGACTGTGTCCTTTAAAATCTCCCCTTTTAGGGGTTTGAGAAGGTAACTGAAGTTAAAAACTTTTAGTTATTATAAATAATGCTATAGTGAACACCTTTGTACGTTGAAACTTTTCCCCCCATTTTTAGGCTTATTTCCTTCAGTTAGTCTTAGAATGAGAAAACAGAAGGATCTTGATACTACTGAATGCTTTCTATACCTGTCAGGAAATAATCAAAAAATATTTATTCCTGGGACTTCCCTGGTGGTCCAGTGGTTAAGAATCCGCCTTCTAATGCAGGGGACGAGGGTTCAATCCCTGGTCGGGGAACTAAGATCCCATATGCCACAGGGCAACTAAGCCTGCATGCTGCAACAGAGCCCATATGCTCTGGAGCCCACATGCCACAACTAGAGAGCCCGTGTGCCGCAACTACTGAGCCCACGTGCCACAACTAGAGAGAAGCCCACGTGCCACAATGAAAGATCCTGTGTGCTGCAACTAAGACCCAATGCAGCCAAAAATAAATAAATAAATATTTTAAAAAATTTATTCCTGACTATGATTAGACAGTTGGTTCATTCAAACATGCTACAATAACCCTAACCTAAATAACCAATACTTTACAGATCATTCTTATATGCAAAAAATTATTTACTCTAAAAAGAATTTAAAGTAACTTAAAGTTGCTTAAAACAAGCAGGCAGCAGGACTTCCCTGGTGGTCCAGTGGGTAAGACTCCGTGCTCCCAGTGCAGGGGGCCTGGGTTCAATCCCTGGTCGGGGAACTAGACCCCACATGCATGCCACAACTATGAGTTTGCATGCCTCAACTAAGAAGTCCTCATGCCACAACTAAAGATCCCACATGCTGCAACTAGACACGCCGCAATGAAGATCCCGTGTGCCGCAACTGAGACCCGGCACAGTCAAAATAAATAAATAAATAAATTTTTAAAAACCCAAAATACATAGACAGCAAATTAGAAGTAAGTAAAAATGATGAGACAAAAAGAAAATAAACATAGGTAGTATCTAAAATAGAACTAAGAATAGGGCTATTATAAGAATGTATATTATGAAGTAATATACATTTGTGAAAGGTAGGCCAAAGATTAGGTTCTTAGTAAGCTATGTTAATCCTCTCTTACTCGAAACAATTTAGAACAGAACTGTTTCTCCTACCTTAGAAATGCTTTATGGATGGCTGAAGTTGTCATGAGTGTTACTGAGTGAAAGAAGTCTAATTCTTTGGTGGAGACTCATAATATATGGTACAAATATATACCAATGGGTTTTGCTATATCTTATTTCCCTCTTCCTCCTTGGGGACAAGTAAAAGAACAAGGAGAAAATAGCCCTCAACAGCTCTGAATTGTGACTCCTACTATCCTAGGCATGTTGGTAGGAGGAAAAGCAAAGATCTCTTGAAAAAGCATGCCAGTCTCCTTCTGGAAGGAGACTGGAAATAGTGTTTGAGTCTTTGTAAGTACATGAGCTCAAAGGTCAGCTTCTGGAAATATTTTGCAGCAATGTGCATATTTAGAAACTTGTATTCATAGAAACATGTCTTACTCATAAGGCATAGTTCTTTAACATTATATTTAGAAATCAGGAAATCTTTTTATGCAACATTTAAAGAAAAACTATTCATGCTTGATAAACTATCAATAATGCTTTTAAAAAAAGGGCAGTAAGTACAGTATTTAAAATAGCACAGCCAGAACATAAATCATGTATGCATGGGACTCAAAATTCAATGAAGAAAACAGACAAGCACATGAGTAAAAAATAATATACTAAGTGCTATCACATAGGTATGTATGAACTGTCAAGGGAGCAAAAAGACTGGAACGATGGTAAGCAAGGATCAGTTTAGGAAAAATAACGTTATAGGCTACATTTTTCTTCAAAATTATAACTTGAGAATTATGAAAAATACCTTATAGAAAGATTTAAATGAGAAAAATGGCATCTTTAATTTCTGAAATATCTGAGTATATTTGAAAAATAGCAATATAAAAGTCGCCTTTTAATCTTTGACCTCTGACATCTCTATAACATTTTAGATTTCAAGGTGTGTTTATGTGCACAGCGTTGTTTTTTTTCCTTCAAAATATCCCTTTTAGACAGATATTATTTATTATGTGATTTAAAGATGAGAAAATGGAAGTTGAGAAGAAAAAAGTAACTTGTTTGAGATCACTCATTTGGGAAACTGGCCAGGCCAGAATTGAATTCTTATCTATCTTCACTCCAAATTCCATTTTTTTCTCAACTAAAGTGGCTTTTAAAAAACAGGCACCACGACACTGAAATTTTTATTGTGTCAAAAAAGAAAATAAGGCAGAGAATGTCTGCTGCTAACAAGAGAAAAAAAAAGGGAATTTTCCAGCACAAAGGTATGAGATGACCAAAATCCTTTTACGTTATTCACTAGAGAAGAGAGACAGTGTACTGAATAACAACTCTTCCAGATTAATGAATTATTACCTCACTTTGTCTTAAAAAAAAAAAACTGATATTTCTCCTTTTTAGTCCCTTAATTTGAACTCATATCAGTTTAATAAACTTGGGAGTGTCTTAGACCAGTGTGTCTTTGTCTTTGTGTCTCCTGTGTCTGTTTCTCCATGTTCTGGGAGAAGCTGAGGGTACTGGAATGCAATGGGTCATACATTTTCAACAAGAAACACCAGAAGGTTATTCATTTACTGTGATGATTAAAATAATGCTGAGATTTCCCTGGTGGTCCAGTAGGTAAGACTCTGTACTCCCAGTGCAGGGGGCCCAGGTTCGATCCCTGGTAGGGGAACTAGATCCTGCATGCATGCCACAACTAATATGAGCTTTCATGCCACAACTAAGAAGCCCACATGTCGCAACTAAGAAGCCCGCATGCTGCAACTAAGAGTCTGCATGTCACAACTAAGAAGTCCACATGCCACAACGAAGATCTCCCGTGCTGCAACAAAGATCCCGCGTGCTGCAACTAAGACCCAGCACAGCCAACATAAATAAATATTTTTAAAAAATTAATACATATAAAGAAAGCATTTACAACACTTCTTATCCCATAATGAAAACACACAAATACTGCTGTGAAAAGTTAATGTAATGTGGTTCACAACCACTCCAGCCAGAGACTGGAAATCTCATGAAGAGACTGAGAATCTCACATGAAATTAATGGCAAAAACAAATCCCTGGACAGCATCTATGCTACAGATCTAGAGAGCAGCTAGTCCCAATTAAAGCAGGATACAAGATATCTTGTATACAAGGATATTCTCAAACATAATAAACTGATCAATGTGTTTGACCTTATTCAGGGGCATTTTAGAGTTATGTCAGAGAGAGTTAAGGAAGTACAGAAAGAGATACATGGAAAACTAAATAAGAAAAATCAGAACAAGGCAGTGCAGTAACCAAGGTAATAAACAAAAATCCAAGAGAAAATACAATTATATTAAATTTGGGCGTCTCTGAGCAGCAATATATATTAAAACCCTTTGCAGGGGGTCAATAACTAGTGACTAAAAATTTAAAAAGCAAAATAGCTTCCATCTTGTTAGAAATAAAGAGATAACTACTAGAAGAAACACCTACAAGAGCTGCTTTTGGCTAAAGGTACTGGGAAGTGCAGAGGGATGGGAGGGAGCAGGTAGTTACCTTTATAAGCTAAGTAGTACCTTTCAACTTTCTAAACTATGTACAAGTATTCTTTGATAGAAGTTAAAATTAAGTGAAAGAGAAAAACTACTTATTTGATAAACAAAATCCTACTTTAGAACCATTGCTAATAGTGCCCCAGGTTGATCTGCTCTGGCTGTAAGCAGGTTATAGTAATGGAGCTAAGCATTAAGCACACTTAAAACATAAGCTACATTACAACAAAGACTGGTTAGGCTTTGATGTCAACATGCCAGAGATTGAAAATGAAAATGGAATTTAAAACCCAGCATGGTTCATAATATTACATCAAAACAAATTAAACATGATATTTAAAGAAGCCATTAAATTTGCAAGCATATATAATCATGTTTGTTTAAATCATGCCTTTATTATTCTATACATAAGCATCTGAATAATAATGTCAGCTAAAATTCAGGAACAGATGTTATATATAGAGGAATCATTAAATATTATTAAGTCTTAAAAAAAGGCATCATGACAATGTAAAATTTTATTTTAAGTAAAATCTGCTTTAACCACTGCATCTAATTATCTGACAGTAGAATGGCCTTTTAAATAAATATTTGCCAAGTTGTTTAATTACCAAGTTAAATAGGTTTTATGAAAAGAAAATGCTAAATCTATGATAGGAATTAGCAATTAGAAGGTAGAAAAAAGGAAAAATATAATATAGATGAGCTCATCATGCAATGAGTGAAATATGACACAAGATCATATGACTAAGAAGTGAATTAAATGACTGGATTAAATTTATATTTTGAAGATGTATATTACTGCTCCTTCCATTATACTCACATCTCTGTGCCCACTACTAGCAGAATCATGGAGTGGAGTGTCGTCATCTAATCCTTGTGTGTTAACATCTGCTCCAGCTGCTATAAGTATCTTAGCAACATCATAATATCCAACATTGCAAGCTTCATGCAGTGGTGTCCAACCTAAAGTTACAATATTAATTGAACATATGGTTCACTTCTACTAATTCAACGCATATGCTTTTTAGATACATAACCATGTGTGACATACTGATTCTACATGCACACAGTACAGAAGGAAAAAGGAGTGATGAACAAGTTACTGGAAATAAGTACCTAAGAAAACCACCAATTTTACAGAAGGTTCATCCACAATCATATTATTTCCATTGGGACTAAATTATTTGACAAAAGTACTAAACATTTAAGCTTATCCAATAACTTGCTATAATTTAGAACAATCATCTCAACTATGGAAAAAGAATAGAAAAAGGCAAAATAAGCTTGTTAGGGTCTTTCAAAATTACAAGATATTGAATATAGTTTCCCATGCTATACAGTAGGTCCTTTGTTGTTTACCTATTTTATATATAGTAATGTGTATATGTTAATCCCAAACTCCTAATTTATCTCTTCCCCCCAACCCAAGGCTCTTTCATATACTCTTGATGGGAGTGTAAACTGATAAAAGATTTTTTAGAGGGTCATTTGCCTGATTTTCAAAAAATTTTAAATATGCATCTGCTGATTTAGCAGTTTCCTTTCTACTGAAATATCATCCTTCCATAACTATACACAAATACATTTCTACAAGAGGGTTACTGAAGTATTGTCCACGGAATCTATTTTATACACTATTATGTGGCTGTTGAAATGAATGAAGTAGAACCACCTACATGTACCGACAGAAATATCTGTATGACACTAGTAAAAAGGGGAGATTGCAGAACTATAGGCTGACACAGATAGAGTGATTTGATTTTTTTTTAAAAAGTCTCTATATAACTAAATGTTCATTGTATATATGATCCTGCAAGTGCACAGAAAGGACAGCCTCCAAATTATTAACAACAGTTCTGTGAAAAAGAAAGGACCTGAGGGATGGGAGGATAGGGTACTGTAGTATGTGAAACTAAAGGGAATTTCTACATTGTTCCCCAATACTTTTACTGTGCGAAACAACACTGCCACTCTCTTACAGTCCTTGTGCTCAAGCTAATAAATGGTCTAAACATTATTTAACTGTAATTCACCTAGAACCGAAATTGGATAAAAAATTATATGGTAATATGCCAAATAAAATGCAAGTTTAATATTTAAGTATTTGAGTAATTACTGACAAGGAATTGTAGCAGAGATCAGGGTTTTAGGTATACACTCCAAAACAGTTTTATATTATACTTCTAGAACTCTTTCATTTCAGAAAGAGGAATGAAGAATATAGATTAAATTGTAACCAGCATCTGTTTAGATGATAAACTCAGAATTTTAGTTCCTGAGTATTAGTCTTTAACTACAAGTCTTACCTGCAAAATCTTTCACATTCACATTTGCCCCTAAACTTATTAATTCTTTGACTTGTTTTACATCTCCTCGAATAGCTGCCATGTGTAAAGGAGTTTCACCACGTTCATTTCTTTTATTAACTTTATCTTTCTGTCGAGATGAAGAACTGGGAGTTTTCTTTTGGGCTGGTGTTGTTTGTGATGGATGATTTGGTGTGGAATCTATAAGAAAGAGAAAAGTTAACAGAAGTCCTAGACTAAATATTTTGTATATTCATTTAAAGGTTTTTATAGGTAACGTGCTAACAAGGGGAATATCTTCTCACCCAAACAACCTGAAACTTGACTTGGATGATACACTAATAATTTGACCCAATTACATGTAGTAGATCTTCCTTTAGGGTTATCAAATATTGCAGGAACCAATTAAGAAAAAAATATTTTATTCTGTCAATTCATAGAATTGGTTTAAAATGATAATAAAATATCAAGTATGCACCCTGAAAGTGTTTGCTTAATGAATAATTTGATAAACTGCAAAAAAACATGTTTTTCATGGCATGTTATGATTCTATTTCAAGAACTAGATGAAATGACATTGAAGGCTAGAGTTTACACCTCTGACTCAAACTGTTGGAGTTCTATTCTGATATTAGGTGCAAATTAAGGTCATAGATGATTTTAGTATGAAATGAAGCTTAATATCTATGAGAAATAAGGACAGTCTAGAAAAAGGCCTTTAAAAAGTGGGTGATAAAAGATGAAAAAAAAGTGCTTTGCTTTGATTCCTATCTTTTGATTTTTGTTCCAGTTTCTTTCTCAAAAACAAGAAAGTTAAACTGGATGACACCCAAAGTCCTCTCCTCCCCATTTCAGAAATGGGAAAAAAACAAAACAAAAAACTAGTTTCTTAATCAATTAAGGATTCAAGACATATGTAGTGTTATTAATTAACTCTGAAAATTTACAACTATTTAAAAGAAAACAACAGCTCTAAGAGGAAAAAAGTCTATGGAAAATCATTTTCTGACATCATATAATAATTTCCCTGCAAACTGACATGATTAGAGCACTGAAGCATTATCATCCTTTTCTCAATAAGAAAAAGTTTAAAGTCTACCTTTTGGATTTTAAAGTACATTCAGTTAGTAACAGTTTCCTATCTATGGATTTCTATAATGTATACTCCAGAAGAGTATGAACCTTGTCTAATTCATCACTGTATCTCGGCTGCTTAGAAGACTTCTTGGTACACAGTATACTCACGCAATATTTGTTGAATGAATACATGATTCTTATTATAATATTTATAGTCAAGTTATTTATTTAGAAAATTAGTGGTTGAACTTCTTAAAAACAAAGGACATTTTTAAATTCAAACAACCTGAAAGGAATTAATTCATATAAATCTTAGCCATTCCAAAATAATATACACACAGACAAAGTAACAGTAGTACTATCCATAATGGCAATCAGAATAAACAAAAACATGGAAAATCAATTATGTAATGGATAAAACAATGAACCCTAAACTCCAAGCATATCTATAAGATGGCAAACAGGCTATTTCAAAAGCTCTCTACTCTAGTTCTACATATATTAATAAAGATGACTGACGTACCCTTTAAATGAAAAGAACCAACTGCAGAACAGTATTATAGTATTAATCTTATTTATATTTAAAAACGAACAGCAACAAAAGATACATGTTTGCATGTTTATATCTAGAAATTTTCTAGAAAATAAGAAACTGTTAATAGTGCTTGCCTCTCAAGGGGGGAGATCATTGGAAACGAGGGAGGACTTAAGCTTTTTTGCCTTACTGTATTAATTCTTTAACTTACTCTATGGATAGAGGTTCATAGTATTAAAAAAACAGTTTTAAAAAATAAGTCTTGGGCTTCCCTGGTGGCGCAGTGGTTGGGAGTCCGCCTGCCGATGCGGGGTACGCGGGTTCGTGCCCCAGTCCGGGAAGATCCCACATGCCGCGGAGGCGGCTAGGCCCGTGAGCCATGGCCACTAAGCCTGCGCGTCCGGAGCCTCTGCTCCGCAACGGGAGAGGCTAAAGTGAGAGTACCGCGTACCGCAAAAATAAGTAAGTAAGTAAATAAATAAATAAATAAAAATAAGTCTTCCCATCTAACTATTAAGTCCGACTCAAAGTCAACATTTTACAGAAACATTTAAAGTTTAACACTGTAAACAACTTTAATTTGGCCACACTTTTTCCCCAGTTGTGGGTGGAAAGGCCGAAGAATAACCAAAACAACATGCCCTACTTAAAAAAGCAGAAAGCCCTAACATGTTTTTATTAGTGAAAGATTTAGATACACTCATGTTTAATGGAAACTATGATATATAGAAACTCTAAGAATTTTACCAAGTTGTCCCATTTTTTTAAAAGGGCTAACATGGGCTTCCCTGGTGGCGCAGTGGTTGAGAATCCGCCTGCCGACGCAGGGGATATGGGTTCGTGCCCCGGTCTGGGAAGATCCCACATGCCGCAGAGCGGTTGGGCCCGTGAGCCATGGCCGCTGAGCCTGCGTGTCCGGAGCCTGTGCTCCGCAACGGGAGAGGCCACAACAGTGAGAGGTCCGCTTTACTGCAAAAAAAAAAAAGAGCTAACACTGGAAAAGTTCACTAGAAAAACTGTGTCCTTTTCAATGCATTTCAACAGGCTGTTATGTTACCCAAAGTCTTATATAAAAAGACGCCTTGAAGTCAGAGCCAAAACAAAAAATTTTTTTTCTCTAGAGAAAAGTGATTTACTTTCTTCTTGTATTGGTCAATGAAAACTATACAACTTAAAATTTTTGTGTTGTGAGCTACCAGAATGCATAGCTAAATTCAATGCTCAGTAGTAATAACTATCTCAGTCCAGCTGTCTGGGTTTTATCTACTTTTTAAACCCCTTTTAATAAGTTAGCAAGTTGGTTTGTTCCTTCTTGGTTTTCATCCTGCTGGTGAGCCATCTTTAATCATTTTTGGAGGGCAAACTACTTGAATAAACACACTCACACAAGTAGCACAACACCTTAACTAGAAGTGTGAAATGAATAGAATACTGCAGATATTCTTCCTTTTAAAATAAATTTTAGCAGATCTTAAACACTAAAACATGAATTACACTCTTGCTTCTAAAAGTATGTGATAAGATTACCAGCTTACAGCAGTCTGCTAATGAACTGAAAAGTAAACTATAAACCCAGAAGCAGCTTTACAGAAACGGGGGTAAAAATTTCTGCAGTAAGGTAAAAGCACACACAGTTCTGCAACAGATTTCTCATGCTGACTGACCCAATTCTATATTACAGTTGACCCCTGAACAACTCGGGGATTAGGGGCACCCACCCTCCTCACATTTGAAAATCCGTGGCAACTTACAGTTGGCCCTCCATATCCACGGTTCTGCATGTGCAAATTTAACCAACCACGGATTGTGCAGTAGTACAGTATTTACTACTGAAAAAAATCTGCATATATGTGGACCCACTCAGTTCAAACCTCTGTTGTTCAGGTGTCAACTGTACTCATTTTAGTTGACAAATATTCACTGAATGTCCACTAAGTGCAAAGGTCCCTGCCCATGTATAGCTTTTCATCTAGTGGATGATACAGACATAAACAACTGTCACACAAATAAATGTAAAATTGCAAACTTATGTTATAAGAAACTGATTAAATCCAAGAAAGGATAAACATTTAAAGTAGTTAAAAATACTTGTCAAGGACTTCCCTGGAGGCGCAGTGGTTAAGAATCCGCCTGCCAATTCAGGGGACGTGGGTTCGATTCCAGATCCCACATGCCGTGGAACAACTAAGCCCATGTGCCACAACTACTAAGCCTGCACTCTAGAGCCCGTGAGCCACAACTACTGAAGCCCGTGTGCCTAGAGCCTGTGCTCTGCAACAAGATAAGCCACCACAATGAGAAGGCCGCACATCACAACGAAGAGTAGCCCCCGCTCGCCGTAACTAGAGAAAGCCTGCACACAGCAATGAAGACCCAACACAGCCAAAAATAAATAAATAAATAAAATAAAAATAAATCCAAAGACAGTCATTATAAAAAAAAAGACAAAGCTACAGTGAGGAAAACTATGAACACACAAGAACTTGATGATGGTAAGTGTCACCTGGACTGTTGTCTCTTGCTGTCATCTGCATAAGAAGTGCCATCTGCTTTCGCTCTGAGAGTGGATAACCAAAAAGAATGCTAACTGGAGTGGACTTCTTATTTCCAGCTTCCTTTTTTGTTTTCTTCTTTTCTGGACCTTCTTTCTCTGGAATTATTAATAAACAGGTAAGAATCTGAAATAAATGTAAGCACTCAAAGGTAAAGCATAAGGAGACTTCTTAAAAATAGATGATACATGTTTATGAGAAACAAGGGTAACAGAGGAACTTGCAATAGGCAGACAAAAGGGCACTAGGCTTTTATTATATAAGCAATTTTCTTCCTGAATGCTTTGAAAAAAATAGTCTTGTGTAATTTTCAGAAAATTAATAACATTTGGAAATTTAGTACTAGTAAAATTTTTAATGATTTGTTCTATTAAATAACACTTTAAACATTCCTTAGTTTTACATCTTTGAAATGCCTCTTTCATTCATTATAATTTTATTCTATTATTGATAAGTTTATATAGCAACGTTCCTTCATATTACCTCCCTAATTCCACTAATAATCTGTACAATCTTCTAAGGAGGTGTTTAAGACAACGCACATCACATGGAGTAATTATTGAAAAAAAAAGCCAAATCACTTTATTTCAGTCATCGGACAGCTGAACATGGAACAATATTAATCAAAGCTAAAACTGAGCAAATTAAAGGTTCTATATATGTGTGTGGTAAGGGGCCGGGGATGGTTAATAGAGATCCTGAAAAGATCCAAAAATGTCTAAGATTTTTCAGCGATTTGATCCATCATAAAGTCAGCTCTTAGATTTAGCTATTTGGCAAATCTCTGGCAATGGAGCCAGCATTCCCCATTAAGTGACAGAAAATTCAGATGGAACTGGATTCCATAGTTCAAAGAAATAAAGTCAGCTCTCAGATTTAGCTATTTGGCAAATCTCTGGCAATGGAGCCAGCATTCCCCATTAAGTGACAGAAAATTCAGATGGAACTGGATTCCATAGGTCAAAGATATACAGGTGTCTGTTCCTTCCTTTAGGACGTTTCTGGGAATTAATTCAAGTGGCCCTGTGAGATGAGCTGCCTATTAACGGTCTAGGAATTTATTTCTTGGGAAACTCTGTACCAATATCTGGGATTTACTGATCCAGGTTTGTGGTATAAAGAGGGGCTACAAAATTAAATAAATTAGTAAAAATTTTAAATAAATGTAAAACAGCAAAAATGAGTGGAAGAAGAGAAGGCTTAGTAGTCAATACTGTGGTTTTTCTCAGGCAGATGTGGCCAGCAGCTAGACTACTCCAGGAGATAAGCATTTATTGATCTGGTAAAATTTTCAAGAAACTAATAAAATTTGATATTATTTAAATATTACCATACTATAATTTAAGACATAAAAATTTGCAGTGTACCACTTAGTTAATTAGGATAAACTGGCATCCTAATGACCTAGAAAAATTAGAGGTCCTAATGTTTAAACTCTGCTGCCCACAAATCACTCAAAATTCAATAGCTCCTAAAATGTCCATTTTGTTGATATTTGCAAAATTTTATGTAACAGAAACAAAAAATTTCAAGATTTTAAAAGTCAGCCTTTATTAATAGTTCTAATAGATTATTTTCTTATTTCTCACTTCATTGTCATTAATGATCCAATTAGTATAAAGCCAGTTTCAGCACAGTGTTTCACCCAACATACTAAACGTATTATAAAGCTCTAAATATGTCTTTTGGAGAAGTCTGTTTTTTTCTGAAACATACTTTCTCCTAATAACGTTCTGTATGCTTTGGTTCTCAGATTTAATAAGAAACCACAATTGTTATTTTAATAGTTTTCCATCTGAATAACAAATCTTTAAGTATAACGAATGTACTTCTCGTCCAAAATTAAAATATTTAACAGTGAAAATTTTAAAGAAAGTAGAAAAGTTGTTTTAAGGAAAAAATAGTAGAGTTTAGTAACTGGAAGAAATAAAATTAAAAATACACAGTGTCTATCCTTAAAATACTTCCTAAAATTTTGGAAAAATTTTGTCTTTTATTTTCTCATTTGCAAAACTTGATTTTTGATATTAACTGCATTTTAATACAATCTTTTAAGGAGAATATGCTCTAGGACTTCCCTGGTGGTCCAGTGGTTAAGACTCTGCACTTCCACTGCAGGGGGTGGAGGTTGGATACCTGGTCAGAGAACTAAGATCCTGCATGCTGTGCAGGCACAGCCAAAAAATTAAAAAAAAAAAAAAAAAAAAAAGTAAATTCAGTGAGATTTAGATTAAGATTAAAAGCAAAAATCAGTTGTGTTCCCCTATACCTGTAGTGACCTCCTTAAAAAAAGAAAAAACAGAATATGCTCTAAAGTGATATACACTCAGTTTACAGAAGAAAGTGAGACACTTATGAATTCATTATTAAAATTCCATGCTGCCAAATGAGCAAACACATAATTACTACATTTTGGAAAAGAACAAATTGGATATACTCCAAATATTCAAGCAAAAATTCAAATTAGATACTAGCATTCAATACGAACTCTATTTTTTCTGAGTTTCCTTAGCCATTTGTCTGAGTTCATGCTTTACATGAGACAGGAAAAGAAGGTAACTGAACAGGAGCTGGTGCAAGATAGCTAGTTTTGAGATAACTATATACCATTCTTCAAAATCATAAATCTTAGATTAGTATGTCCCAAAGTGTGAGCTGAAAGCATTCAAATCTGGCTATCTGGGATCTATCCTGTGAAGAACTTGTTTCCTCTGACCCATCATAAGTAAAAAATGATCACATACGATAATATTAGAAAAAGTTAGGTACTTTTTCAAATTTCAGTATTTGAAATATGTACTTATTTGTCTGATGACACATCAGAATTTTAAAACTTAAACACAGGAATACTGACACATATACTCAATCTATACTAATAGATTTGAAATTCCACTCAGCCACCTTAAGAGATTTTTAAAGAAAAATCCAGGTGATTCACTTAAGACTAAAGAAAAACAGATATGGACTTTTCAACAATCCAATATTCTTTATTTCACGGTTCAGAGGATCTTTAGAATTATAGAGATGTCTCAGTCTTATAATCCTGAAAATCAGTGCTTTCTTTCCAGGTCTTGTCAGAATAAACAGAAAGCTCAACATTGTCACATCCCAATTAAGTATATTAAGGAGAAGAGACAAAACTGTTTTTCTTGGGGAACTAGCTCATAAGCCTATTAGTGTCTCAAAAACTAAACACGACATTTTCCCACAAAGCAGTCACTGTATAAGGCATGAAAGAATGGGAGCTACGATTCAAATACAGATGAACATAATTAAATCAATCACATTTAGAATGTATATATACTTCAATTCTGAGGAAAAAGGTTGACAATTACTCTCTGGTTGTGAAGTATCTACACAATCTTTGACAGGTGGGTGCTTATATCTTCTGATTTCCAGCAATGATCCTCAGACCATGGATAGCTTCATTACATACAGCTCTTTTAGGTGCACCTTGGTACTTAGGAGCCCCATTTTAGAAAAGTACACCTAACTCCACAGAAAGTGTAGGTCTGTTCAATTTAAGGTAGATTGTAAACTTGCCTCCCACCCCAAAATTTTGATAACTAAGTATTACTGACTCATCAGCTCAATTAACAGCTTTCAGCATAATTTTAAGAATAATTATTTGATTCTATACCAACCCCACAAATTTTTTAAATGAATACAAGGTATATATCAGAAACAGAAATTTTATTTCAGCTTTTAGAGTTAAATGTCATATGCTAAAAACTGGACATTCAGGGACTGAACAATATTTTACATTTAAAAAGTTCAGACATAAGAATGTAAGCTCATTAAAAACTAAAAAAAAGATAAAACAACTAATTTAGTTTTCACGTACTAGGGGATACATTTACTCTTTAATGGCATTTCTCCAGGAAACCTGGTGTTTTAATCTACTTTTAAATTCAACAGGGGCAGCAAAGTCAATACACTAAAGAGGTCAACTGAAAATTTTTAGATGTGTTTTTAAAAAAACACTGCATGTTTGAAGAGTTTGTCTATCAAAATCACTACACATGGTATACCGTGTGACAGGCATACGGCTAAGACACTAAGGACCCCGGGCACCTTCCCACAGGCGCTGCTGCACGGCACAACTCCAAGGCGGTGACCTTCACACTTTTCTACATGAATGGCGCCCCCAGCTTGCGCTGCACACCTGAGTGGCTGTGTGCAGGAGTCCTGCTTGTAACGTTCACACAGAGCATGTCTTGGACATGATGCACTGGAGATCTCAAATGAAGACTGGAAAATCTTTTGTCACTCATATAGTTCACTTATTCAACCACAGATATCTATATGCTGGTTTGAAAATAAGTTACTTATAGTACAATAATTAATTATAAATGTGACAGAAACCACTGGCTAAACAGGAGCCCCTGATAATCTAATTACCTGAGTATGTCCTGTAAGAAGACATAAGTCTCTCCCCCCAATTTTCACTTGTATGTCCTGGATCTGAATCTACAGAATAAGAAGAGACAGGAGAAAAGAAAAAAGCATACGAAGGGAAATGCAGAATTCAACAAACCAACATTTTTCAAAAGACCACAATGATGTATCATTGTTTTTCCAGAAGATAATTTTTAAGGTAAAGCCAAAAGTACATTTCAAACACAGATTTGGCCAATACCTAAGATTTCAGTTTCTTTGATCTTAAAGTTGAAAAAGTCAACCACGTAGTTTGCAATAATAGTTATTACTGAGGCTGCTTATTAAAACATATAATCTCTTTTGAAGATATATTTTTTCAATCTCTGAATAATGATAAAAGAGGCAGTACTCTATCACGTTTTTCTGTTTAGAATCTGTCTACAGAAAACTTGAATAATGGACTTGCATCATTCTTTTTGTTCTGTGAGTGCCAAAACTATTCAGAAGACAAGAGAACATTTTGGACTACAGTATCATTCTAGACCACGGACCTTTCTATAATTTATAAACATTTCAAATAATATGAATTATTACTGACCACTAAAAAAGACGTCTTAGAAAGAAAGTAGCCTAAATCAAAACAAAGTTTATCAGCTAAGAATATGGAATGCTGCCTAACAACCCAATTAGAGAACTGACTTCTGGCAGTATGGCCAGAGCAAATAATTTTACTTACAAACAATATGCTGTTTTAACTCAACATAATATTATTCTGATCTTCACATTCTCAATTTATTGGCTTATGGTCTTCTTTCCAGGATGATCATTATAGACATTATTCATGAGTTGTTAGGTGTAAGGAAACAAAAACCCAATTTAGAGAATAAGTACCTCCTAAACATAGTATTTGAAAAATTTAAAGATTTGCCTAAAAGTTTAGTGAGGAGAAGGCTTACTCGATCAAAGGGGAAATCATTAATAAAATATTTAGACCAATTCTAGAGCAAGTGGGTAAATGGACTGAATTACAAGCCTTTCAATAAACACTTATATTTCAAAATTTAACCCATTAAGTTAGCAACTAGAAGAATTCTATGAAGAATATTTGTCATTTCATTTAACGATAAGCAAAAATTTTAAAAGGCCTCCATAGGTTGCAAAGAAAAAGGGGCAACTAATAAGTTGCACCAACAAATCGAATTAAATGGATTATTGAAAGCAGATCATATTACTGTGACAGATGAAAGAATAGTGGATAAAATAAACTTTCAATTATATTCATTAATATAAGGAAGTAGTTTCTCCAGACCTTCCTTTGGAAGTAATTAATCCATTCAGACTCCACACACCCTTTTGGCTTTTACTCAAATAAGTATGTTTATATTTGGGGAGTCTGCATGTGTATTCTTATTAAGATTTAATTAAGGAGCTAGAAAATTAAAAGCTTCCATATCCTGTCCTTTTACTCAACTACTTCTTCCTTCAGTGCTATACTGAGACTAGACCATAATGAGACTATTGTTATCTATGAGGTTTTTGTAAAACACTGAGTGCTAAGCAATTCTCTCTCCCTGATATGTTCTTTGCAGCAAGGCAGGACAAGCAATACCTATATTTTAAAAGCTATCTTTTTTGTTTTCAATTGAAGTATAGTTGATTTACAATACTGTGTTGGTTTCAGGTGTACAGCAAAGTGATTCATTATATATATATGTATTTTTCAGATTATTTCCATTATAGGTTATTACAAGATATTGCATATAGTTCCCTGTACTATAAAGTAAATCCTTGCTGTACAAGCCATCTTTTTAAGTTAATATTCTGTTCTGGATTGCAAGAGAATAAGAAAAATATCAAGAATGATTTTAAGAGGGTGCACTACGTTTGAAAATTTTTATAATAAAATATCAGGGAAAGGGATGGAGTAAATCTATAATAAATAATCACCATGAAGAGCACCAAAAGAGGACTATCCTTATTAAGCAAAGCACTAATTTTATCTGCTACTTTAACACAGTTACCAGAAAAATTACATGTGTTATCTTTTTTTAAAAAAGTTTTCCTCTCCAAATTTGCTCGTGTCATTAAATAGGGTAAATCCTTTAATGGCATCCAAAGCCTCGGGAAAGTAGGCCTTCTACGGCTGGCTGGCAGAGATTTAGTTTAAAACATTTGAACATACTCTACAACTGCGACCATGGACTTTGGGAACAGATCATATTGTGTCTCTTTACATGTTCTCCTAACACATTTATTTACGTATTACTTACATATGCCACAAGAAAAAAATCAGTAAGGAAATAAATAATGCCTATTAAGAAGAAACAAATACTTTCTAAAAAGTAAAAAATGTTGTATTTTTTTTTACTTATCTAAACATGCAAACTAAAATGAAGTACTACTGGTTTATCCCTATAGAGACTTAGAGCTATCAAACCTAAAGAAAAACAAGTGCCATGATGTTATTTGAGATTAAAGAACATAAATATACTGCTGGAGCCTTTATAACTATGTATAACTATTTTGAAGAAACATTATAGAAATGTTTTACCCTTTTAACCCTGTAAACCTACTCTTGGAAATGAATAAGAAAGAAAAAATTCAGGGTATAATAAAAATACAATCTGCAAAGACGCTCTATGGCATTACTCACAACAAAATAATTGCAAATTTAGTTTGGAGGCTAAGAAGAGATTCACTCATGTGTAGCCTCAAGATAATTGCTCAGTACTTTCAAGTTAAGGGACTGTCATGGCATCCTTTGGATGCCATTAGACTCGGAAAGAAAATAAGTATGATTTTATGACGGATAGTGTAGGAAAAAAGTTCCCTTAGGTAGAAACATTAATAACTTAAAGATAACAGCAGTTATCAGTTATTAATTACTATGTCAAAAATTTTATATACAGTAACAGTATTATAAGGTGCCTACTCAATATTCATTCTCCCCTTACTAGGAATACTCCAATTTTGATCAGGGTGACAATATGTCCAGCTCAAAAATATTCGACTTTTCAGACTCCCCCCCAGCAACTAGGGGAGCCTAACCAGTTGAGGTGCAGGCAAAAGTTTCTAGGGAGGCTGTTTCATGAGTAAAAAGGCAAAAGTCTCTCTGGGAGAAAGATACCTCTGTCTTTGGTCCTTCCTTTCCTCTTTTCTGCCCAGGAAGGATATATCCTGTGACTATAAGGCAAAATGCTTAAGGACAAAGGCTACGTATGAGCTAAGGGTAGCAGAGCAGAAAGATGAAAAGAGCCCAGTCCCTGACGGTGTTACTGAACTGCTATACCAACTCTGGACTGCCTATGCCTGGTCTTACCGCATTAGATGAAAAAAATCTCTATCTATTTAAGCCAGTATTAGTTTTCCATTTTAATTAATGTATCGCAAACTGATTTTACATATGTCACTTAGAGGTCACAATTTTCTGAAGTTGGTATTATATGCACTTTTATAGATGAGAAAATTGGGACTTACTAGGAACTCAACTAATTTGGCCAGGGCTAGTAGGTGGCTGAGCAAGGACTCAACAATAGTCTGTCAGACTCCAAAGCTTCTGATAATAAACACTATGCTATGATTTCCCTCTGTTATAACTACAATAACTTATCTGGTCAGGATTCTAGACTAGGAAAGATTAAAAGTAAAAGCTAAAAGTAGGTGATAAAGTAAGCTGATGCAGTAGCTGTAAGAAATAATTTGTCTTCTAGATAAGAAGTAGTTGCTTCCACAGGTTCAATGAGTCATTGTACAGATTGGCCTCAACATTTCATGGAACAAAATTTATAGGAATTCTCTAATAGAATAGGACAATGTGGAATTGATACTGGAATGATATAAGTAGATATACTGGAGATTTGCTAAAATGAACAGTATTATGATACAGCTATAAGAACTCACTGGCATGACTTTGAATTATGCTGTAATTTTTCCCCAAATTTTATCTAAATTTCTTTTCTAGAAAGTGCTATCTTTTAAAAAATTAATAAATATTAAATAATTGAGAATTTGGAAAGTTTAAGACACACTAGGGTATCTCAAAACGATAGTCAAAAGGACTAGGAATGACTCAGCCGGTTGATGGCATTACTGCTGATTTTGAGGACCACTGAATCTTCCTTGGACAATATGAATGTCTTAAAAAAAATAATGATCGTGTTTTATAAAAATAATGTATGTTTATTATTTTAAAAATTCAAGGCATATAAAGAATACAAAGAAGAAAGTAACAAATCATCCCAAATCCTGGAAACAAAATGTTAACATCTCATGAGCATCATGCCAAGCATCCTTCTAAATGTATATAAAGACAGAGGAACTAGTAGAGAGAGAGAGAGAGAAAAATCAACTTACGTAAGGATAAGAAAATATCATACATATGTGCTATCTTTAAATAAAATCTGTAAGATTACTTCAGTTTAATCCAACATAAAAAGAAAAGAAACTAAAGGAATTGCTCTTCTCTATAAGAGATACCATATACTAAAATACAAACACACACATATATAAACATATAGGTAAAATTTTAAAGGAAAGATTAAAAGTTTTAAAGATTAAAAACATATTATTTCAGTTTCAGACAATTTCAGTTAATCCCTTGCTATGAGAGATGATGAGTTGAGTAGCACTCTTAGCATTTTCTCCTTATTCCCCACTCCCTGTTCTTTTATTTTTCACCTAAGTCAGGGCTTATAATGTTTACATTTTTGTTCAGGACCTTTAATAAACCCACTAGGTTTAGGCTTAGTTCTACAATGAAACAGTCTTTATATTTAAACAATCTTATCTTTCTGTATGTGTGTTAATGTTATGTCCTGTGTGCATATGCACACAAATATAAAGAATATGATGTAACGCAAACAGTACATATTATTTCATAATTTTTTACTTTTTACTTTGTAAACATTTTTACTTTGTGTACTATGAACATCTTTCCATACAGTTTATTCTTCTACAATGTTATTTTTAAGGGTAAAATCATATTTCTTCACTGAATGTACCATAATTTAACAAATCCTATATTTCTTGACACTCTTTTCCTGTTTTGGTTTTCTATTATAAAGAAAGCTGAGAGAAATATACTTGAAGATAATTTTTACTCTCATCAATAATTATTTATATAGAATAAATGACAAAAGAAAGAATAAGTCAAATGTTAACAAACTTTTAGTTTTTAACATATGCTGTTATATCTACATTCAACAAGGTAGTTCCATAATTTAGACAAACTAAAGCAAGTTCCTATTTCAAACCAGTGACCGGTTTGTATGATTTAAGCCAACGACAGTTTTCTCAATCATTGTAAACTCTATTTCTTTGAGTACTATTAATACATTTCATATATTTCTTCACCAACCGTAATTCTGTTGTTCTGAACTACTTGCTTGTATCTTTTGTCCATTCTCCCATTTCTGTATTTTTCTCTTCACATTTAAGAGAACTTTAATTACTAATTATATTAAGATAAGGGTTGTCATATATGTTATAAATATTTCTCCCTTTTATAGTTTATTCTGTATAGTTTCAGCTAATGATTTAAAATTTTAAAAAGATCAATGTCAAATACAGGGTTTGGTGCTATAATTATCTTTCATATGGAAAATATCAGTTAATGGTACTCTGGATTTTTTTAAAATTATGAAAGTAAGACAGCTTAATTGTAAATAAGATGTTTTGCCTTAGGACTGGGGAAATTCTTCTTAATGCTTTGGATGTGGGTGTATGTGTATGTGTGCAAAACTAAAGCCTTCATCTGTTATTTACTAAAATTTATAAATTCAGCCTACCAAAAATATAGATATACATGTTTAAATCCATCAAAATCTTATTTAATGTTAGCCATGTAACCTTTTCAAAAAAAATAAAATAAAATAAGAGTTTGTTTTATGAAACAGTCTTAGAGACAGCTGCAATGTCCCACTAAATTCAAATAGTGGAAAGACTGTAGCAGGGGATAAGCATATAATCCAATCAATAAAATATGAATTAGACTATGTTTATTCAGTGCCTACAGTTCATGTCTTCCTAAGTCTTTCTTTTATTTTACACTAAATAAAAGACAAATAACCCACCGGATCTAATAACAAAGGTTCTCATGGGAAGTGTATTATTTTGAAACCTTATTTCTAAGTCCCTTCTTTAAACTAGTAGTAGGATTATCACTGTCACTGGAAAACAAAACCTGGTTAATGTAAGTACTTTAAAAATGTCTAGCAAAACAGTTTCTAAGGAGAGAGTATGAGACAAGTTAAACCTTGTATATTTGAAGGCACAGAAGCACCTTCTTCTCAGCTAAGTGATCTAGTAATACCTTGAGAACAATGCGTAAAAATAAGGAGAGTCAAGCTTCAAGAAAAAAACACAGAAAGATTCTGAACCTCTAGAAGACAGTGTAACTTAAAATGAACAAAGCACATAATTTCTTAATCACTCAAAAAAGAGCAATTTTCAAAGTTTAAAAACGTCATAAGCATTTAAGAAAAAATTTTAATTCAAGCTAAGAGAAACAGCCAAATACACAAAAGGAAACCTACTTACTAACAGTGTATACTAAAATTAAGTATTTTCTAAAGATTAGCACGAGGAGTTTCAAAAGTCTAGTCTTTTGAAAATAGTCTTTCAAAAAGTCTATTTTCACAGATTCTGGAGTCAAGATCATTCCCATACTGATGATTAAGATGACTAGAAAGATAAAAGTAGGATATGATCTCTGTACATAAATTTAGCATGTAACACTGATTTTCTTTGAGTGAAACTAAAACATTCTTAAGAATAGTTCATTACCAATACTTCATTCAGGGGCTAAAACAATTATGATAAACATATAACGAACATTCAAGTTTATATTAGTTTCAAGAAACTATTAGTGCGGGGCTAAACTACAACCTAGTAATTTATTAGATAGTGGTAATAAGGTTTTAATCTATTATGAATAACTGGGATTTACTGATGTCAAGTATCATTCCTGATATAGCAAAAGTTTTGAGGAAAAAAGTACTATGAACTGGGCTTAGGAAGCCTCAATATTTTTCTTCTTTTTTTTGAAAGGGACATATTTCTGATGCTTTTCTGAATCTAAAATGCCTAAACTTTTTTTCTTTGGTGGGTTCAATAATTTGTTCACAAAAATTCAACAGCTTTTTCTCAAATCTACCATATCAATGCTCCATATTACTGAGTAAATTTTCATCACTGAAATGCTCCCCAAGAAATTAAGTTCTTAAAGTGGTAAGAAATTTGTAATAAACACTGAGACTAAGAAAAAAAAGCTAATTGCTTTTATCTATGATAGAAATCAAATTTGGGTGAGGAATATATTAATTTCTGCCCCAATGATAAACCTGAAATTCTGAAATACAAATATTTCTCTCTAAAGTGAACAAGGAATGATAAAGAAAATCACAGTAAAAGGATTATGATTTTACCAGAAAACAACAAAATTTCCTACCTGTGTCTGAATCTCGTTCTTCATTTCTTGATGGGCTGATGGTAAAAGGAAGTTTCCGTTTCATGGACGATTTCTCTTTCATCTCCTTGCCCACATCACTCCTATCAATTTTTGGAGTTTTGCTATAGGATGCAATCTTGTCTTTACTCTATTAAAAAATTAAATATGAATAAACTTATAACAATATTAGCTGAGTAATACAGTATTAAAAACTACTTTATATAAAGTAGAAAGAGTATTACTACAAACCATCGTTGTCCTCAATGTCCTTAAAGCCCACTTTCAACAATCATAATGTGTTTTCTAACTTATTTCATATTCCCTTTTACTTAGTAATATAATTTTTAAATAACAATAAAACAAAATATCTTGAATATAATGGAACTCTATGTCTAAGATAGACATCATCACCAATAAACAAATATATAAATCAGAAAAAGCAGTCTAGACTGAATTAAGCAGATTGTATTTTATTAATACCATGTGTCCACTCATTTAGATAAAGTATCCTACCCTCATGCCTACAGCAATTACCAAGTTCACTCTTATGATCCAACATCTGAATTGGTACATACAGCACATCTAACTGGGCTATGACAACTCCTTTGGAAAAACATGCTAGATACTAAGAACTAAGCCACATCACCTAGCAGGTGAGCATAAAAACTATGATAATAAATGATAGATATCATAACCATAGAGATTTTCAGAAGAAAATGAGAAGTAGACTCAGACTGCAGAACACACGAGCTTTCAACCCAAGCCAGAAAATAAAGGAAGGAAGAGTGGGAAGAAGAGGCATAAAAAAATACTGAATTTTTTTTAAAAGCAGAATTTATCAATGAAAAGATGATTCAATAAGAGCAATATAATAAAGCTTTTAGTGAGTCTATCATGAAAATAAGAAGAGGGAAAAAAAAAAACAGGAAAAAAAAAAGACTGGGATTGAGACCTAAAATACTATTCCAGAGGGGATATTAAAAAGTTACAAAAAAATACTGTATTCATTTTTATACAATTACAATTTTAAGGCCCAGAAAAATGGATTATTTTCTTGGAAAACATGCATTACTAAACACTGGCTCATGAAAGAAATAGAAAATCTGAATAGACCAATGATCATAGAAAACAATAAATCTATAGCTAAAGATTTTACGTCTAAAAAAGGTACCTATTCCAGAAGATTTTTCGAGAGGTTTTAAATTAAAAATTCAGGGAAAATATATTTCCCATTTCATATAAACAATACTACAACACAGAAATAAGATTAGAAGATACCCAATCCATTTTACAAGTGCGAAATAAAACTAACACCAAAGAAGGGTTCAAGATAGAAATTATACACTTTTTTTTTTTTTTTTTGCCGTACGCGGGCCTCTCACTGTTGTGGCTTCTCCCGTTGCAGAGCACAGGCTCCGGACGCGCAGGCTCAGCGGCCATGGCTCACGGGCCCAGCCGCTCCGCGGCACGTGGGATCTTCCCGGACCGGGGCACGAACCCGCGTCCCCTGCAACGGCAGGCGGACTCTCAACCACTGCGCCACCAGGGAAGCCCAGAAATTATACACTAAATTGCTTATGAAATAAATGAAACAATAAACTGTCCTAAATAAACTGTCCAATCAAACTTAGTGCCTTAGAAAGATAATATATCATAATCAAGCAGGATTCACCCAAAGAATATAAGAATAGTTCATTATTAGAAAACCTCAAGATAATTCATTATATCAAAAGATTAAGGAAAAATCTTATTATGATGTTAATAGGTGACAATAACATCTAAATAGACCCTACATTCATTCTTGATAAACCTATTAGCAAATTAGGAAGAGAATGTGACTTCCTTATATCTTAACTGGTAAAGATTAGTGAAGAATAAAAGTCTCATACTATTTATTTCCCAGGTGTAAAGGAAAATCCTCTTGAGCTGTTTTTTTACTTCTGCTAATGAAATGGAGCTTCACAGGCAGCCTTTTGCTTATAAGGTTGTTTTAAAACGTCGATTTTATTATTATCCTGGTATAGTGAGGCCAACAGATCAAGAGATCGCTGCCACAGAAAAGAGAGTTTGTTACTCACAGCTCCCAAGAAGAGGGGGCATGCCGCACCATGAGGTGCCACCGGGGGAAGCACCTAGGAGGTTCAGGAAGCAGAGGGAGGGGAAGGAAATGTGAGTCAAAGCTTTTATTGCAGTTTCCACAGGAAGAAAAGGCAAGGCAGAGCAAGCAGGTTTAGGGTTGGCTAGTTTGCATAATTTCAGCAGACTCTAGGGTATAGCTGTTGTTTCTCTAGTTGTCTGGTACCTGGTTCTGGGGTGACTGTTATTAGGGCAGGGGGATAGTGGCCCAGAGTGTGAGAGCTGGATAGAGTTGGTGGTTGGGGATGGACTCTGGATTGGTTGGTTTGCATATGAAAGGTGTGGTCACACAAGTTGTTTACTATCTCTGGGAACTGAGTAGCCCTGGGAAGGGCAGTCTCCCCAGGGTCACTGAGGCCCCAGATGTCAAAGCATCAGAAACAAAAAGGCATGATTAGTAAAATGGTTAGCCAACAAAGTTCTAGAGATTTGCCTTAGAAAAACAAATCTTTGTTATTAAAAAAAGAAGCTAAGAAAAACATTAGGATGTCCCTTCTCCCTTGCACTGTGTGAGTAAAGATACTGTTCTGTGCCATAAAACAAGAGACACCAATTTGTTAATATGTTAAATGAAAAATGTTCACAAGAATTTATCAATCATCCTCTCCTGTGCAATATGGTGATTAGTGTGAATATTCATTCCTGCTACCAACTTATTCTGTTGTCTGTAAAATAAAATTGTCCTTAAAAGTGTTAATTGAACAAAGTGTTTTTGTGAGAATCTAAACAATAAAAATTATTTTCAGATATGGGGAAAGGAGCTTTCAAAAGAAATAGCTATTTCTGATTGTCTTAAAATTTCTATATCATCAAATGGTATAAATACTCTTGTCAATTCAGGAGAGAATCACTGGCACATTCTTCTTTCATATCCATGACATAATAAACCTAACAGTCAGACTTTTTAAATTTTTAAATAGTTTAAGTCTTTTTCATTTATATTAATGATTTTCTTTCAATAACCTACAACAGCTATCATACATAGCAATGAAAGTATTAATGGCAAGACAAGAATGATCTTCTATCACTGCTGATATTAAACAATGTGCTGGTAGCCTTTACCAACTCAAGAAGATAGAAAAAAATAAGAGGTAAAAACTTACCTAGAAAAAAAGAAAAAAACCAGAAAACAAAAAATGCTTGCAGTATATAAACCAAAATGTTAATGGCTATCTGTGGATAATGGCATTACAGGTGTGCTGGGAGACAATTCTCCATAGCTCTCTTGCATTTCTGCACATCTTGCAAGCAGAAGCACTAAATCCCTTTTTTCTATCTTTTCAAGGATATCTGTACAGAGAATAGCCTTGGAAGACAGAGAAAGTGTCTCCCTCTGGAGCAAAGGGTAGATCAGACCTGTTCACTGTTCAGTATAATAAATAATTTCTCCCTTTAGGGCAAAAGGTAGATTTACTTACTGCCCATTAAAATTTTCTATCTTTTCAAGGATATCTGTACAGAGAATAGCCTTGGAAGACAGAGAAAGTGTCTCCCTCTGGAGCAAAGGGTAGATCAGACCTGTTCACTGTTCAGTATAATAATTTCTCCCTTTAGGGCAAAGGTCAGGTAGATTTACTGCCCATTAAAAAGATTTGGGATTCCTCTCCTATAATACAATCCACTGTATATGTAGTTGTCACCTGGCCTTCTTTGCATCCCTTTGTGAGAAACAGGGCTCAGAGAACAGGCACAAATGCTGATATATGGCTACTGCGATTGCTATGAGAAAAACCACTTTCCTCTCTATCTGACCCAGGAGTCTCATGTCTTCTGCCATAAACCATGAAACTAATTAGCTTGCAAGTAGGGTAAAACCTGAGACGCTTCATCTCAGACAAGGCAATTTCTGTTTTAATTATTCTTATATACGTTTTCTAATTTTTCTGTAATGAACATTATTACATTACTTGAATAATAAAAGAAAAGTTCTCAGTTATCATGGGGATAGGAGATAATGAAGGTCTGAACTATATTGATGATGAAAAGGATAGGGCAGAGCTATTTAGAAAGGCAGACGATTAACATCCACTCTCTCACACTTTATGAATTTAATCCGGGTTTTAGCTTATCAGAAAAGGTTTGATGAAAGATTTTGTTTTGCAAATTATAGCTAATTTATAGCTAAAAATGTCAGTGGAAAAAATTTTAAACTAAAACCAATGGGGGAAAAAATCCCACAGATTAGCAGTGAAAGGATAAACTATTTGAAGAATTTGGAGGAGACAATTTTGATGAACCCCTGACTATTGAAATATTTAATATGGTAATAAAAGCACTTTATATAACAAGCATATTGCTATAGAATGGGATTATTATTTAAAATTATGGTCTATTTAAATGCATTTAAAAATTAAACTTTGGTTCAGCTTATTTTTTAATTTAGAATCTTATAACAGCAATGTCTGTGTCATATTAAGCTGTAAATACGGTCTGTATTTACATAAGAGAACAGCTATATATTCATTTCTAAAAATTTTATAGAAAGAAAAACTCAGAAGCTAGAGGCTGGCTTCAAGGCCAATCACTCACCAAGAAAAGACAATCCTAAGAATATGCTTTACAAATAAATAAGTGAATAAGATGGTCATGCTGCCTTCTCTCCTCCCCTCTCTTCTAACTTTATTTTGTCCTAAGAAGCAGTAGTAACGTGGTCTGTAAGCAAGAAATTTGGAATGGAAATTATGGCCCTTCCTCTCTTAAGGTGCAAATAAACAGTTCAAATATCTATTTAAAACTGAAGAAAATTACTTCTAACAACAGCTTTGGATGTCAAGCTGCTCGGAAATCCCAAAGCATGGCAGTAAGCACCACCCATACTGCCTCAGAAGGGCTTTTGACCATTACCAACAAACGTGTGATCTTGGAAAAAAAAAAAAAACACTGAATGATTAAATTGAGACTGAGGACAGTTAAATATATCCCTTTAGGTAAGCCAACTGTTAATAATTAAGGAATTTAATAGTTTGTATTTATTCTTCCTATTTATTTTATAAATCTAATGATTAATAAGTATTCTTAACTTACTTAAGCAATATTTTTAATAGAAATACATTAGTAAAAAGTGTTTGCTTTTTGCTTGCCTCTATAGTTTTAAGAAATCACACTGTTATGAAGGCAATGGTCAGGACTACTGCATATTTAGTGGCAATCTTCAAAAAATAATACGAAGTACCTAGAAGAATAAAAGCTTCAACAACTTTAGCCTTATAAATTCAAATCCCCAAACTGACATCAAGTAGCTCACATGTAATTTCACAAATGCAACCTTCACTACATTTAAACATTTAGAAATAAAAGTTATAATTCTTTCCTCAAATCTCACATTGTACTCTGTCCCCACAACTCTACTGAGGTCACCTTTACCTAGGTCACTATAAGGTATCTCTATTGACAATGGCCTGGTCTTTCCTGTTAACTGTTGTGGCATTTGGCATACAGACCCCCTCTCCACTCTTCGCCATGTAACTTCTGCTTCTCTCTCTGTCCTCCTTGCTCCCCCTCTCCTGACTCCTCCTAAAATATCTGAATTCCTCAAGGTATGCTCTCCTCCATTCTTGCCCCAGTCTCGTGGGGTGACATCTCGATACCTATATATCACTTTTCCACAAATCCTCATACATTTATTTCCAGTCTAGCTGTTCTGACCTCTAGACGCATATCTAACTAATACTGTCTAATTGATACTTCTGTTGGATGTTCCGATGACCAACTAAATTCAACAAGTACAAACCAAACATTCTTCTTCAAACAACCTGTTCCTTTTCTTGAGTGTCCTTCTCAGGGAATAGTCCAATCAACCTCAGAGTGGACCCAGACAACTTTTTCTATACATACACAAGTTTCAGTAATTCAATATCTTTTCTTTTGTGTGTGGTACGCGGGCCTCTCACTGTTGTGGCCTCTCCTGTTGCAGAGCACAGGCTCCGGACGCACAGGCTCAGCGGCCATGGCTCACGGGCCCAGCCGCTCCGCGGCACAAACCCGCGTCCCCTGCATTGGCAGGTGGATTCTCAACCACTGGGCCACCAGGGAAGCCCCATGTTTTTTTTTTTTTTTTTTGTTTTTTTTTTTTGTTTTTTTTTTTTGTTTTGTGGTATGCGGGCCTCCCTCTGCTGCGGCCTCTCCCGCTGCGGAGCACAGGCTCCGGACGCGCAGGCCCAGCGGCCATGGCTCACGGGCCCAGCCGCTCCGCGGCACGTGGGATCCTCCCAGACCGGGGCGCGAACCCGGTTCCCCTGCATCGGCAGGCGGACGCGCAACCACTGCGCCACCAGGGAAGCCCAGCCCCATGTTTTTTAAACCAATTAATAAATTTAAATTTTTTCTCAGTTTTAATTTCTGATTGTGTAAATGTCAACAGACATAACCACGTACAAAAAAGCCCTTTAGCCTTCTCAGTTATGCTAGAAAGTATCAAGTGGTCCTGAGAGCAAAACACTTCAGACACAGAGATAGAGCAATTACTTAAAGAGTCTTCACAAAGATTTAGACCAAGCCTTAACCACCGTTTTTTTTTTTTTTTTTTTTTTTTTTGGCCGCACTGCGCAGCATGTGGGATCTTAGTTCCCCAACCAGGGATGGAACACATGCCCCCTGCAGTGGAAGCACACAGAGTCTTAACCACTGGACCACCAGGGAAGTCCCACCAATCACTGTTTTATTTCAAGGGTCATGGGAGGGGCACACAACACAATAAGCATCCCATGAAAGGTTTGTTGAATAAAATGAATATATTAGTGAACTCACGCTCCTTAAGATTTGGCACATTAAAACACATTTGGGGAAACTTCTGTCTATAGTAGAATGAAGATACTGGCAACTTATCTCTCCAAGAAACAACTATAAACCTGGACAAAACTGTCGAAAACCACCATTTCAAGGCTCTAGAAATTGAACAAAAACAACAAATTGAGAAGCATTTTCAACAAGAAAAACTGCTGAACTATGGATAAGAACAGTGATTGTCTTTGGCATTCTTGCTTCAGGTTGTTCTCATTTCCTGGCTAATGCTTAGTTTGCATGAAGTAGTTCCAGGGTGGGGCTGGCAATGAAAACCAGCATTTTTGCTACCAGAGAGTCAACTTGAATTGACATAGAAGGCCAAAACCCCACCACCCAGTCACTCAGTTGATAAAATCGCAAGCAGGGTAGGAAAGGAATGGAGTGGGGAAAAAAACCATAGTTCTATTAGCCTACGGCTGTGGTCCCACTGTGAGGGAGCAGCAGCCAGTAGACAAGCCAGAAATTTAACAGGGAGATTGCAGAAATCAGAGAGGGAGATTGCAGAAATCAGAGAGCCACGGGGGCACTAGATAAGACAGCCACTCATCCCTGGCACTCATCCCTGGCAGACAGGGTAAGTATGTGGGGAATACCTGAGAAGGGCTAAGCTCTGCACAGACCCCTCACTGACAGGGAGACTGTGTGCACACACTGGGGAGGTTTACAAGTGTCCAAGCTCTCTATACCATCCTCAGTCAGCAAGGAGCCTGCACACATGCGGGAACTCCTGGGTGAGCCCGACAGAAAGTAAATGCTGGGGCTTACCTGAAAAATGCCTGAACATTGAGCACACTCCCCAACACACATGTAAATCTATCAGTGGAAGGTGGAAGCCTTACTGGCTCATGGTAAGGCTTACTGGCTCATGCTTGAGCACAATGCCTGACCAACCAATGGTTGCTAACGAATCCACGTAGGTATGGGGCAACCCCTAAAAACAAAACTAAACAAACAAACAAAACCCAAAAAAACCTAGACACCAGTGGTTGTGACAAAGTAAACACTGCAAAACCTGACATTTTACTAAAAGCAAACAAACAAAAAACTAGCAACAGTTAACAACTCTTAGGTGGGAAATAATGGGAATCCAGAGCTGCTATAACATATGACCTAACTGTCCAGTTTTCAATAAAAATTAACAGCAGCTGGAAAAGCAAGGAAAAAAGTATTCAAGAGAAACTTCTCTGAGTGGGCCAAGATAGGTTTGGCAAAGTCTATAAAGAGGAAGGAAGAGAGGAAGAGAGGGAGGGAGGGAGGGAGAAAACAATGTTTAAAGAATTAAAGTATGACAACAATGACTTAAACAGAGAATATGAATAAAGAACAATTACAAAGAAATACTGGATTTGAAAAGTAAAGTGACTGAAAATGTGTTAGGTATGTTCAACAGCAGATGTGAGATGGCAAAAACAAACAAAAAAAATCAGTAAATTCAACACCCCAAATTTCATGAAACCATTAATCTACAGATCCAAGTAACTCAAAAAACCCCAGGTAGAATAACTGCAAAGGGATCCTAAACACATTACAGTCAAACAAAAGAGAAAACAGCAATGAAAAAAATAAAAATTCATCACAATTAACGGCTGACTTCTCATCAGAAACACTTAAAGCAAGAAAGAAGTGGGATGACAATCTACCAAAAGGAAAAGTCAAATAAGAATTCTACATCCAACAAAATAAAGGCAAACAGTCATGAATGACCACATACTGTAGAATTCCATTTATATGAAATATACAGAATAGGAAAACCTATAGAGACAGAAAGTAGATTTATTTGCTATCTAGGGCTGTGGGGTGTGGGGACAGAATGGGGAGTGACTGCTAATGGGTACACAGGGCTTCTTTTTCATGTGAAAATGTCCTAAAATTGACAGAGGTGGTGAATGCACAGCTCTGTAAATATACTAAAAACTACTGTATTTTACATTTTAAATGAGTAAATTGTATGGTATGTGAATTATATCTCAAAAAACCTGTTTTTTAAAAATGACAAAATCAAGATATTCTAAGATCAATGAACACTGAGAGAAATCACAGCTGAAGATCCATCTTAAATACTAAGGAAAATTCTTATAGACTGTAAGGAAATGACACTAGACAGTAACCTGAATTCATAGGAAGAAATTAAGAGTGCCAAAATTTGTAAATTCGTAGGTAAAAACAAAGAACTGTATAAATATATATTTCTCTTTAATTCTCTTGTTTCTTTAAAGAATAAGACTGTAAGAAACAATAATTGTTACATTCTGTTGAGTTAATAACAAATGTAGATATAATCTATACTACACAGAGAACACAAAGGAAGGGAAGGTAATGGACCTATACTGGAGCAAAGTTGCTGTATTATACTGGATTTAAGTCAATATTAACCTGTAGTAAATAGCATGCACATTATAATCCCTAGATATCTCAACATTTTAAGAATATAATTTAAGAAACATAGTTTAAAAAAATCATAGAAATTTAAATAGTACACTAAAAAACAGTTTTTAAAAAAAGGCAGCAAAGATGGGAGAGAAAAAGACCTGAAACATAAGAACAAAGAGCAAAATGGCAGATATAAATCTAACCTTATCAATAATTACATGAAATGTGAGTGGATTAAACACTGCAATCAAAAGCAAAGACTGCCAGTGCAATCAGGCAAGAAAAGGAAATAAAAGTATTCATACTGGAAAAGAAGTTATGTCTATAAGTAGATGACATAATCCCATATGTAGAAAATCCTAAGGGAATCCACAAACTTTTAGAATAAATGAGTTCAGTAAGGTCACAGGATACAAGATGAGTATACAAAAATATTTGCATTTCTATATACCAGCAGTGAAAAATCCTAAATGAAATTATCTACAATGGCATCCGAAAGAATATTAATAATTTAGCAATAAAAGTGCAAGATTTGTACACTGAAAACTACAAAGCATTGGTCAGGGAAATTGAAAATCTAAATAAATGGAGAGATATTCTGTAGTGATGGACTGGAAGACATGTTAGAATGACATACTACTCAAAGTGATCTACTGATTCAATAAAATCCCTATAAAAATTTCAGCAGGCTTTTTTTTGTGGAAACTGACAAGCTAATCCTAAAATTTATATGGAAATGCAAATGACCCTAAATAGCCAAAAGAATTTTTGAAAAGAACAAAGCTGAAAACTTACATGTTCTGATTTTTTTTTTTTTTTTTTTTTTTTTTTTTTTGTGGTACGCGGGTCTCTCACTGTTGTGGCCTCTCCCATCGCGGAGCACAGGCTCCGGACGCGCAGGCTCAGCAGCCATGGCTCACGGGCCTATCCACTCCGCGGCATGTGGGATCTTCCCGGAACATGGCACGAGCCCGTGTCCCCTGCATCAGCAGGCAGACTCGCAACCAGTGCGCCACCAGGGAAGCCCCGTGTTCTGATTTTGAAAGCAGATTTGGGGTTGCTTGGACTTTGGGGTGGGAACAGGGACACACTGCAAATGGGCATTAAGGATCTTTTAACAATGATGGAAATGGTCTAAACTGTATTGTGATGATGGTTGCACAACTCTATAAACTTACTAAAAATCTCTGAATTTTACACTAAGTGGGTGAATTTTATGGTATATAAATTACACCTCAATAAAGCTGTTCAAAAAACATTCGTACATGAATGTTCAGACTCTTTATTCATATTAGCCAAAAACCGGAAACATTTCAGATGTCCTTCAACAAGAAAATGGCTTACAGGAAGAAAAGAACTTAAAAGAAAAAAAAGAAAAATTCAAAGAAAGAAAAATTCAAAGAAAGAAAAATTCAAAGATAATGTGTATAACTAGATAAAGCAGAGACTAGGGATAGTGAGACTGCTTAGGAGACAACTACAGAAGTCTAAATAAAGGTTTTGAGGGTCTAAATTAAATAGTAATGAAGAAGGATAGATGTAAAAGGGCAGAATCATGGGTCACTGGCAATGACTAATAATAAACAACAAAAACAGTTAACATTTATTGAGCACTTACTATATACCAAGCATTGTATTAAGTACAATACTTAAGTCATTTCACTGTCACAATTCTATAAAGTACTGCTCTCCTCTATTACAGAGAGATATACTGAGTTTGGAAAAGTTATGTAAATTTATCCAAAGTTATAGACGTGGAAAAGTGAACGGCTACTGCATATGTGTGTTTCAGTACCAGGGGTCAGGGGGAAGAAATGACAAATGATTGTGAGGTCTTGGATCCCCAGCCTCATGACCATTTCTCAAGTAACTATGTGATTTTGGTAATTTGTTATTTTAGCGAATGAAAAACAATCTCACTCCCAAGAGCTGGCATCCATACGGCTTTTTATTTTATGAGCCGTTACTAAAAATACGAAATCATGGGAACTCCCTGGTGGTCTAGTGATTAGGACTCTGAATGTTCACTGCCAAGGGCCAGGTTCAATCCCTGGTCGGGGAACTAAGATCCCACAGCCACTGAGTGTGGATAAAATAAAATAAAATAAAATAAAGTAAAATAAAATAAAACAAAATAAATGTTACAGTTAGAAAAGTTTTTAATAAATACATAAATAAATAAATAAAAATACTAAATCAGGAGTCTTTTTCACAATTTCCAAAGAGTCAACAAATCTTTAGCATAATCATATACCTTTCTTCCATATGGTTTTTCTACCATATTGCTGTCACTGTCAGAATTTTCACTCTGAACTGGTTTTGTGAACCCAGATTTGGGCATCTTATAGCTGTTCAACTAGCTTCTTCTTTTATCAGTCTTCTCATCCTGGATCTGCAAAGAATGGATATATAAGGGTTATTTGTATATGTATGCAATAAAACCTACTTAAAGTTTATGCACCACAATTAGTGCAATTTGGTTTCTTCCATGTCTCTCTAAGATAATTTATTTTCTCCGAGAGGCTATCCTAGCCTAAAGTAAGTTTTCATTTAACAATTTGAGCTTCTAATTAAAGTTCTCTTGCTCAAGTCCATTCAGCTTGTCACTGAAAAGAAAACTACTTTTATATTTCTCCCATCTTCTCTAGACTAGTATCTAACCTCCAGCTTTTTGGGTAACCAGCAGCAGTCCAAGTGGAGGCAAAGTGTTTGTCACCCCACCCAGCATGGCTCCAGTGGCAGGAGCTCCTAACAGATTCTCTGGTAGTTCTGCACTGGTCTGGAAATTATTTCTAAAGACTCAACCAAGAACTTGATATGTGATCAGTAATTTTACAACGAATTCTCTTTTAAGTTAAATTAAGCCCTTACTACTTCAAATCCCCAGAGTGGTTTTTTCATTCACTGAACCCCCAGACATCCCCAGGTATTCAGTCACTTTATCAACCTATTCACTGATTTAATCCTTATCATACTATACTGTAATTATCACTTTACGTATCATTTTCTTTCCAACTTGTTTAGCCTTCTGTCTCCTCCTCTACAAGCTGATTTAATAGGTCAAAGAGCCTCTTAAAAGCTTTTTTTTTTCCTCTTAGAAGTTTTTGCTTGAGAGATCCAGAAAAAATTCCAAAATGTGGATTTTACATATAAAAGGGGTAGCCATGAGGCTAGACCTGTGTTGCTGTCTGATGACCTATTAGTCACACATGGTTGTTGAAAGATAAATTAATTAAAGTTGGTACCACACTACATAGTGCATCTGTGTAGTCTGCACTATTATCTACTCTACGACTGCAGAAAGCTCTACTGCACAGCACTGGGCTAGACTGAGGCTGCCGGCCAACAAGAACAGGACCTGGGCCACAACAAGAAGCACAATGACTGACAAGCCTAATTTTAACTACTTCACGCTATAAATTTCCTATAAATGGGTATCATAGATATAAGTAAGCTACATTCTAGGACCTATATGAATTATTAAAACTCAGACATCCTGAACAGAAAATTAGTAAAATCTATATTCTTCAAATTGTTCTACTGGTGCTTTAAAATCTGTTTGGTTTCAAAAGAAACAAAACCAAAAAACCCTTAAATGAACTGAGTTAATTGGTAAATTATTAAAACTAGTTTAAATTAATCTGAATGTAGCCAAATTAGAGTATACTGCAACACAAAAAAACTGCCACAGTTCAAATAGTTCAAATCTTTCATTTTACAGAGGAGGAAACAAACTTGAAGAAATAAAGGAAAAATTCTGACACTACACAGAAGAGGCAAAGTTTCCCTTGGGGTCATTTAACTGTTTCTACTATTACCATATAAACGGAATCATTTAAACTTAGTACTGTCCTCAAAGCCAGCCCTATGCAAAGCTTATAGAGTTAGAGTTACAAGTCATATATAAAGAGAAAAATTCTGACTCAGAAGCAAAACCGAGGTGCTTAATATCAACAGGCATTAACCTAGGAGAGACTGTAAGATGAAGCAGTATCTCCTTTTGTAGACCAAGCAAAACAAGTCACTGGTGAATGAAGAACTGTCATGAATATTTTTGGAGAAAATTAAACGTGGCAATAATATACTAATAGACTGTATGTTTAAAAAGCTTGTATTATTTTTCAATAACTGTATTTGGAAAATTTTAACACTAACAAAACTCACAAATGGATTTTTAAAATATTACTTCAGTCAACAAAGTACTTAATAAATAATTAGGTTCTGGGCCCAAGATATATACTGTAATCCTTAGAACAATCAACGCACAAAGAGATGATCAAAATCACATTAGGTAAATTAAATTTGAATATTTAAAAATGTACAAATAACCCAACAGAAGGCAGAAAAAGAAATA
Organism: Physeter macrocephalus; assembly: GCF_002837175.3. Taxonomy (NCBI): domain Eukaryota; kingdom Metazoa; phylum Chordata; class Mammalia; order Artiodactyla; family Physeteridae; genus Physeter; species Physeter macrocephalus. The sequence goes on from NC_041232.1 coordinate 27,741,505, forward strand.
CTGAGGAATGAAAAACAGAAGGAACAAACAAAACAATAATAAAATGATAGACCTAATCCAAACATAGCAATAATTATATAAAATGCAAATGTTAAACACACCAATTAAAAGACATTGTCAGAGGAGAGAAAAAAAATGACCAAACTATACACTAACAAGAAATTCACTTCAAATATAATGGTATGAGTAGGTTAAAAGTAAAAGAATGGAAAAAGATATGCCATGCAAGCATAATCAAAGGAAAGCTGGAGTAACTGTATTAATATCAGACAAAACAGATCTCAAAGCAAAGAGGGATATTACATATTATATACTGAAAAAAGGCCCAATTCACTAAACATGTAAGTAACTAGCAACAGAGTTTCAAAGTACAGGAAGCAAAAACCAACAAAACTGACAGAAGAAATAAACAAATTGATAGTTACAGCGGGAGGCTTCAACTACTCTCAGTAAGACAGAAAATCAACAAGGATATAAAAGAACTAAAAAAATGCCATCAATTTGAATTGACTGGATCTAATTGACATTTACAGAAAAATCTGCACAGCAAACAGAATACTCATTCTTTTCAAGGACACACATAATATTCACCAAGCTAGGCCACATCATGGATCATAAACAAACATTAATAAATTTAAAATTAATATCATACAAAGTTTGTTCTCACACAACAAAGAAATTAAACCAGAATCAATTATAGAAAGATAACAAGAATATATCCAAATTAAAAAACAAAGAAAAATCAATGAGGCTAAAAACTGGTTTTCTAAAAAAAAAAAAAAAACCAATAAAATTTATAAACCTCTTAGCCACGCCTATTAGAAATAAGACAACACGTTACAAACTTTATACAAATAAATTCAACGAATTAAATGAAACATACAAATTCCTTGAAAGGCACACACTACCAAAGCTCACTGAAGAAAACAATCTCAATAATGCAATACTTATTAAAGAACTTGATTTCATATTTAGAAACAAAGAAAACCCAGATGGCATCAATGGTGAATTCTACAAAACACATGAGCGGAAGAAATGTTACCAATTCTACACAAACTCTCCTGAAAAGGAAAGAGAACATATTTTATGAGGCCATCAATACCCTGATAGCAGAATAGTCTTTTACAAGAAAACTGCAGACCAATATACCTCATAATCATATAACAAAATCATCAACAAAATATTAGTAAATCAAATCCATCTTTATAAAAAAGGATAATACATCATGACCAAGTGGGATTTATACCAGAAACTTGAGGTCAGCGTAATGTTTGAAAATCTATCTACGTAATTCACTGTATTAACAGACTAAGAGACATAAATAACCATTTCAACAGATATAGAAAAAGCATTTGATAAAATTTAATACCCGTTAATGACAAAACTCTCAGCAAACTAGTAATAGAACAGTATGTGAATGTTTTCTTTCTCTCCTACGATCAACAATGAGGCAAGGATGTTCGCTCTCATCACTCTCCCCTCCCAGCTTTACTGAGGTATAACTGACAAACAAAAATTGTATATAGTTAAGGTGTACAATGTGCCAATTTGATAAATGGATACATTGTGAAAGGGTTAGCACAATCAAGTTAAGTACCCATCTCCTCACAGCATTTTGTGTGTGTGTTGAGACCGCTTAAAATCTACTCTCAGCAAATTTAAAGTATACAATACAGTATTAATAACCACAGTCACCATGCCATACACTAGGTCCCCAGAACTTACTCGTCTTATAACTGAAAGTTCATACCCTTTTACAGTATCTCCCCATCTCCCCTACTCCCAAGCCTCTGGCAACCACCACTCTTCTCCCTGCTTCTGTGAATTCAACATTTTTAGATTTCACATCTAAGTGAGACCACACAGCATTTATCTTTCCGTCTGGCTTATTTCACTTATTTAGCATGTCCTCCAGGTTCAACCCTGTTGTGACAAATGGCAGGATATTCTTTTTTTTAATGGCTAATATCCCATTGTAAATGTATATACAGTTGACCCTTGAACAACACAGGTTTGAACTGTGAGGGTCCATTTGTATGTGGATTTTTTTTTTTCTTTCTTTTTAAATTTATTTTTTGGCCACACTGCAGGGCTTGTGGGATCTTAGTTCCCTGACCAGGGATTCAACCCAGGTCCCCTGCAGTGAAAGCGCTCGAGTCCTAACCACTGGACTGCCAGGGAATTCCTAAGGATTTTTTTTTTTTTCCAATAAATACATACTACATTACTACATGATCCGTGGTTGGTTGAATCCGAGGATGTGGAACTGCAGACGCAGAGGGCCAAATGTAAAGTTTTATGCAGATTTTTGATTGCACACAGGATTGGCATCCCTAACACTCATATTGTTCAAGGGTCAACATTTTCTTTAATCATTCATCCATCAACAGACACTGAGGTCGATTCTATACAGTGGCTATTGCAAACAATGGTGCAATGAACATGGGAGTACAGCTAATTCTAATTTCATTTCCTTTGGAGATATACCTGAAAGTGGGATTGTTGGGTCAGATGGCAGTTCTTTTAATTTTTTGAGGAACCTCCATACTGTTTTCCATAGTGGCTGCACCAATTTACATTCTTACCAACAGTGTGCAAGGGACCCTTTCTGCCACACCCTTACCACCTCTTACTATCGTCTGTCTTTTTGGTAACAGCCATCTTAAGAGGCATGAGGCATATATCATTGTGGTTTTGATTTGCATTTCCCTTGTGATTAGTGATACTGTACAATCTTTTAATATATTTAGCCCTCTGTATGTCTTTGGAAAAATGTTCAGGTCCTTTGCCCATTTTTTAGTCTTTTTTTTTGCCATTGCCTTGTATGGGTTCCATATATTTTTTGGATATTAACCCCTTATCAGATGTATGTTTTACAAATATTTTTCTCCCATTCCACAGGTTGCTTTTCATTTTGTTTCCTTTGCTGTGCAAAATATTTTTTATTTGATGCAGTCCCACTTGTTTATTTTTATTTTTGTTGCCTGTGCTTTTGGTGTCATATCCATAAAATCACTGTTAAGACCAATGTCAAGGAGCTTTTCCCTATTTTTTTGGTAGGAATTTTATGGTTTCAGGACTTGCATTTAAGTTTTTAATCTATTTCAAGTCAACTTTTGTGTATGATGAGTCCAATTTCATTCTTTTGCATATGGATATACACTTTTCCCAGCACCAATTACTGAAAAAACTATCCTTTCCCCATTTTGAATTCTTGTCAAAGATTAGTTGACTGTATATGCATGGGTTTATTTCTGGGTTCTTTATTCTGTTCCATTGGTCTCTCTTTTTATGCCAGTACCATACTGTTTTGATTACTATTGCTTTGTAGTATAGTTTGAAACTTGGAAGTGTGATGCCTCTAGCTTTGTTATTCTTTCTCAAGAATGCTTTGGCTATTCACAGTCTTTTGTGGTTCCACATGAATTTTAGGATTGTTTTTCCTACTTCTGTGAAAAATACCATGAGAATTTTGATAGAGATTGCAATGAATCTGTAGACTGCTTTTGGTAGTATGGACATTTAATAATATTAACCCTTCCCGATCAACGAACACATTGGATATCTTTCTATTTATTCATGTCTTTAATTTCTTTCATCAACATCTCATACTTTTCAGTGTACAAATCTTCTACCTCCTTGGTTAAATTTATTCCTAGGTATTTTATTCTTTTTGATGCTATTATAAATGGGATTTTTTCCTTAATTTCTTTTTCAGAAAGTTCACTGTTAGTGTATATAAATGCAATTGCTTTTCATATGTTGATATCTGGCAACTTTACTGAATTTATTAGCTCAATAATTTTTTTGGTGGAGTCTTTATGGCTTTTTATCATGTTATTTACAGAGACAATTTAACTTCTTCCTTTTTGATTTGGATGTCTTTTCGTTTTCTCGTCTAACTGCTCTGGCTAGGACTTATAGTACTATATACTGAATAGAAGTGGTGAGAGTGGGCAAGCTTGTATTGTTCCTGATTTTAGAGGAAAAGCTAAGTTTCTCACTGTTGACTATGATGTTACCTGTGGGTCTGTTATATATGGCCTTTATTATATTACATTCCTTCTATACCTAACTTGTTAGGAGTTTTTATCATGAAAGGATGTTGAACTTTGTCAAAAGCCTTTTCTGCGTCTATTGAGGTGACCACACCACTTCTATTCAAAACTGTACTTACTGATGGCCCTAACTAGTTCAATAAGGCAAGAAATAAAAGGTATGTAGCTTAGAAAGGAAGAAGTAAAGCAGGTTTTATTTCTGGATGACATGATCATCAATGGAGACAAACGCAAGGTATCTATAAAGAGGCTACTAAAACTTATAAGTATAGGAAGGACAAAGGATACACAGTCAATACATGAAAATTTTGTTTCTATATACTAGCAACAAAAAGTTGGATACTGAAATTAAAATATAACTCACAATAGTATCAAAAATACTAAATTTTTAGGGATAAATATAACAAAAATTATTTAAGACTACAGTTACAAAAAACACTGCTGAAAGAAATTAAAGACCTAAATAAATGGATACACTATGTTTATATGGATTAGAAGACTCAATAAGAGATCAGTTCTCCCCAAGTTGATTTATAAATTCAATGCGATCCTAGTCAAAATCTCAGGATGCTTTTTTAATAGAAACTGACAAACCGTTTCTAGAATGTATATGAAAATGCTAAGGACCTAAAAAAGTCCAAATAATTTTGGGAAAAAAACAAATTTATGGACTTACATTACTTGATTTCACTATAAAGATACAGTAAGCAAGACAGTGTTTACTGGTATAAAGATAGATTTACAGATTAATGGGACAGAATGCAAAGTCTAGTCTACAAATAGACTTGTACATATGTGTCCAACTAAGTTTCTAAACTGCTGCCCATGCAGTTCACTGAGGAAAGGCACATACTCCTTTCAACAAATGGTGTTGGAACAACTGTATCTCCGTATGCAGAAAAAAACAAAAAAACAAAACTTTGACTCTTACCTCACTCCACAGAAAAATATTACCTCAAAATGCATCATATATCTAAATGTATAAAGTGAAGTTATATGTTTTCTAGCAGAAAACATGGGAGAATATTTTAGTGATCTTGGGTTAGACAAAGATTTCTTAAATAGGCTATGAAAAACAGAAATTATACAAGGAAAAATATGGATTAAGTGGGACTTCACAATGCAAACTCTTGCTCTTTAAATGACATTGTTAAGCAAATGAAAATCAAGACATACAGGGAGAAAATACTTGCAAATTATGGCTTTGTAAAGGACTTATATCCAGAATATATAAATAAATCTTACAAATCAGTAAGAGGATAATCCAATTTTAAAAGGAACAAAAGATTTAAACAGTTCAACAAAGAATATTTAATTAATGGCAAATAAGCACAGAGAAAGATGCTCAACCTCCTTAGTCATCAGGAAAATAATAATGAGATGCCACTATACATCCATGAGAAAGGCTAAAATTAAAGAGAAGGAAGACCAAGTGTTGTTGAAGGTGTAGAGGAACTGGATCTCTCATATATCGCCAAGAGTTAGGAGGAAAGACAAAGTAGTACAGCCACTTTACAAGTGAGAATAGTTGGTGGTTATCGTCCCATGGCTAAGAAGAATTATTCTCTTCTTCCATCCTTTGTATGATAGTCTTGGTGACTACTACACTGCTTGTTTTTCAACCTCCTTGCCCTAAGACTGCACAGAGGCATCAATACTTGTTAAGAGCCAACCATCTGCAAGCTCTATGACAGACTTTGCTATCTAACAGCGAAAGGAAACAGTTAAAAGCTTTGATTCTGCCTTTTCAAAGGTGTTTCTTCCTTTACAATAAATATATTCTTGCTCCTTACAGATCAAGGACTCTATGTATTCATCTAACAGCAGCTCACTTCCAGGTTTGACAGTCCATGAATGTATGCTATTATATTCAAGGTTTTTTCACTCTTATTTAGCCACAGCAGTAAAATATATCTTCTTCTAAAACAAAGTAACCCAGCAATCTCTTGGTTTTTTTGTTTTAAATGGCATTCCTGTTTGCGACCATTCAAGGGATACTAAAAAAAATATTTTTAATAGTATTGCTATCTGAATAATTTTGTTTGTAATGAAGGTAAAATATTCTAGTTGCTATTCAGAGGTACCAAGTTAGCATACACAAATACATCAAAAACTCTAGTGTATACCAAATGTAGATAGCTAGTGGGAAGCAGCTGCATAGCACAGGGAGATCAGCTCGGTGCTTTGTGTCCACCTAGAGGGGTGGGATAGGGAGGGTGGGAGGGAGACGCAAGAGGGAGGAGATATGGGGATGTATGTATATGGAGAGCTGATTCACTTTGTTATACAGCAGAAACAAGCAATTACACTCCAATAAAGATGTTAAAAAAAAACTCTAGTGTAAACTAAACATCATCTGGATGAAGAAGTTGCATATATGCCATTTTTTTTTTAGTATAAGCACGTTAGAATTAAGAACCAAGGTGTCTTTTTAAACTCAGTCAAAATTACACCAAAAACTTACTAAATTTCTTTCATAGTGGGGAGTAATGGATGGGTGAATACTTCTGGTTGGTTAATATCATTATCTTAAACCATCTATATATTCAGTGTCGTCTTCCACTGTTCCTCCTTCCTACATGCATGCTACTCTCAAAAACACACTTAGAAATTTCACAGCTCTCTAATGGTCACAGAATCTGTACTTAATACCAGTTAACTCTCATCATTTGATTATTAGTCAAAAAAATCGAACCCATAACAACTTAAACTTATCAAGCAAATAAACGTTAGTGGCCCCAGAAGTCCTCGATGATAAAAATTTTCCCACAGTGCTACACATTTAGTAGGCCTGAAACAGACTCAAGAATCTGTACTTTCAATAAATATCCCAGTGGTTTGTATCATTAGGAAAGCTTGAAAAACAAATTAAATGAGGGAGCATTTTTAATGATATAAAAGATCTCAAAAGAATTTGCTTAGGCTAATTTAAAATAGGGGATTTCCCCACCATATTAAACACAATGTGCATGTATGTGGGTGTGTGTGGTACCATCTAATTTTAAAATAAGCACATTTGGGCTTCCCTGGTGGCGCAGTGGTTGAGAGTCCGCCTGCCGACGCAGGGACTCGGGTTCGTGCCCCGGTCTGGGAGGATACCACATGCCGCGGAGCGGCTGGGCCCATAAGCCATGGTCGCTGAGCCTGCGCGTCCGGAGCCTGTGCCCCGCAACGGGAGAGGCCACAACAGTGAGAGGCCCGCGTACCACTAAATAAATAAATAAATTTAAAAAGCACATTAGGCAGCCTGATAGTCTCATTAAAAACAAAAAACATTTTACTACCATTTCCTTTTTTCATAGGATAACTCTTTGGGAGACTATCTTAACTTACAATGAAATGGATTCTAAAGAGCATTCAAACACCGTTATCATATTTATTTAGTTTGTTCCTCTACTGACTGTTAGTTATGCCATAAACACTCCATAGCTTTCTTCTTCCTAGATTTATCTGTTTCCATTTTTTATGGCAAGCTTATAGAGCAACTATTAGTTTCTTGTCACTGCCTATGAATTATAACATTTAATACTGGCTTCTCTGGAAGTCTATTTTCTCCTCTAATCTAGACAGAAAAATTTTTTCTTAGTTATTGCCTTCTGTATGTTTTTAAGTTTGAAATAGTCTCAACAGAAGCTTAGAAACTATAGTTAATATTTGTCCTTCTTTTAGATAAGTAGAAAATGATTTAAGTTTTACCCAGTTCTTTATGTTTAAATACAACTTTAAACAGTATTTTCTAAACTGATTTTTCAAAGCCTCCTTCACTGAGACCTCTAGAAACTGCTTTTGATGCTGCGGCAAGGGGTAAACATACAACTGGAAGAAAACTACTGTATCTCAAATCTCTTGACCTGTGTAAGGCGGTGAAAAAGATCTCACCATCCATTTACCTTATCAAATTCTTCTTTCTAGCAGGAAAAAAAAATCGTTCTACAAGCAAATTCTCTTGGATTACACATGCATTTGCTTTAGCAAAAGAAGTCTGACCAATTCATTTTTGAGACACAATGAACCATTCATTCTGGGGGGACACAATGCATGCATGCCCAATAAGTCCAGTTATTGGAAATCTGCCAAATACTACTGTTGATAAAAATGTACATCACGACTCACAACATAAAGTTTAACCAAACAAGTGTTAACAAATTTAACAAAAAACAGCAGACACAAACACAACTAACTCAAGATAAGAATGGTGATACACACAGATAAGCATCCTTCTTGAAAGCTGAGGTAACTGCAATGATGCCAAGTTTTGCTTGCAGGTCAGACTTCTTAGTATAGTAACTAACTTGACTCTTCAGTAAACATTAATAAGTTGCTCTTTTTTATTTATGAATTACCCGTTATTCTAAGGCTAACGATTTGGAGAAAATTTTTTCTTCTTAGCAGAGAGTACAAAATCACCCATAGGAAGAGGCCAAACTTTGTTAAGATACTTTGAAAAGCTACTCGAAATAAACCTTGGGACCATGTCTGTGGAGAAAAACTACCCAACATGTCAAAAGTAGGGAGGGTTAAGGGAAAAAAAGAAGACAGAGAAGACTTGGTAGACTACAGGCAAGACAGGAAAGAGAGAAAAACACCTCTAGTTGGCAGTACAGCTGGAGGAGAACTATGGAGAACAGAAACAGGTAACAGAATTTAAGAAGCTGTACGCTATGGTAAAAATCTATAGAAATGTTCCTCTAAGAATTAAAGAAAAGTCTGTACTTTGAGATCACTTCATAGTCTTTCAGTCTTCAGTGAGCACTAGACCCTCAGGATCAATGCTTTAAACACTACTTTATTCTGTTTGCTCTAGTCACTCTATCTTCCAACTATAAGTCTGATTTGAAAATTCTTCATAGGGGGATCGCAATCCACTAAGTTTTTGTCTTTCGCTTCCATCTACAAAACAAGAAGGGATCAAACTCCAAGTGTGCCAACAAGTCTTTCCCAACTAGGCGATCAGATATACTCAGCTTTACCACAGCTCTGGAGTTACTTGGCAATGAGTACTCCTCCTTTAAGAATGCATTTTTACCACGGTAGTGGGGGCAGGAAGAGAGATAACTTTCCTACGACTGAGCTAAAATAAGCAGAAGTTAAAAAAAAAAAAATCAGAAAACAAAGCAAAACAAAACCCCCAAAAGAAAACAAGCAGAACAGTCACTGACACCAAAATGTGGTAATGGATAAATACAGACTATACAGATTAAAAAATTAAAATTTAACTGAAATATAACACAGATGCAACAAACTGACAGTTTATAAAATGCTTTCTTTCCCTCACTTCAACCCTAAGTTGGCTTTTAAGTTAAAGATGATCAATCTGTGTTGGCATTATTCGTACCTTTGATGAGATGCTCCTTGATTGACATTACTTTTTCTACAACATTTCAATTTACTCAAAATATACTGTTCTTTTAGGCTCATGCCACTTGGTAATTCAAACTTGCTTGATTATCAGAAGCAAAGCCCAACACTTTTTTAAAGATACAGACTCTAGCTTCATCTTTAGAGCTACTGAATCACAATACCTCAGAGGGGAGATAAACACCACTTTTTAAAATGTACAGGGACTTCCCTGATGGCACAGTGGTTAAGAATCTGCCTGCCAATGCAGGGGACACGGGTTCAATCCCTGGTCCGGGAAGATCCTACATGCCACAGAGCAACAAATGCCATGTGCCGCAACTACCAAGCGTGCACTTGAGACCGTGAGCCACCAATACAGAGCCCACGTGCCACAATTACTGAAGCCCACGCGCCTAGAGCCCATTCTCTGCAACAAGAGAAACCACCGCAATGAGAAGCCTGTGCACCACAACAAAGAGTAGCCCCTGCTCGCCTCAACTAGAGAAAGCCCGTGCACAGCAACAAAAACCCAATGCAGCCAAAAGTAAGTAAGTAAATAAAATAAGTAGTTAATTTTTAAAAATAAATAAAAAATAAATAAAATGTACAATGTACAATCAAGTATACATTTTATGACTGTATTTTCTTTATGAATCCTTTCTTCTTTTAGGCTTACACCATCTCAACTCCAATATCAGAAAATATATTCTTTTATTCCCTTTAATTCCTTTTTTAACATTTAACTCTTCCTATCTATCTATAATGCTGTTTTTAAAAAAAATTTTTATTGGAGTATAGTTGATTTACAATGTTGTGTTAGTTTCAGGTGTACAGCAGAGTGAATCAGTTATACATATATCCAATCTTTATTTATTTATTTTTTGCGGTACGTGGGCCTCTCACTATTGTGGCCTCTCCTGCTGCGGAGCACAGGCTCCAGATGCGCAGGCTCAGCGGCCATGGCTCACGGGCCCAGCCGCTCCGTGGCATGTGGGATCCTCCCGGACCAGGGCACGAACCCGTACCCCCTGCATGGAAGCCCCAATCTTTTTTTTTTTTAGATTCTTTTCCCATATAGGCCATTACAGAGTATTGAGTAGAGTTCCCTGTGCTATACAGGTTCTTTTTTTGTTGTTGTTGTTAATTTATTTTGGCTGTGCTGGGTCTTAGTTGCAGCAAACGGGATCCTCGCTGCAGCAGGCGGAATCTTCAGTTGCGGCATCCAGGATCTAGTTCCCTGATCAGGGACTGACCTCAGGCTCCCTACATTGACAGCGTGGAGTCTTAGCCACTGGACCACCAGGGAAGTCCCTGTAATGCTAGTTTTTAATAACAATCTTATTCCTTTATATACCCAAATCTGTTTCTGTGCTTTCTAGTCTGTTTCACTACTCTTTCATTTTTCTTTTTCAAAATTATCTTGCCAGTTCTCACCAAACAAATTTTAGATTTGACAAGTTAAAAATGTTGGCATCTGGGTCAAAGAAATAAACATAAAAATCAAACTACAGAAATACTAAGAAAAAAAATCTTTAAAATAGGGTAAATCTTCCTAAAACATAATATAAAAGCTAAAAGTCATTTTTTAGAAGTCCTAAATAAAAATTTTCAACTAGAAATGCAAGTGTCATAAACAGGAATCAAATGACAAGTGAAAACATTTGCAACACATATGAAAAAGAACTAGCAGTCAGAGAGTTAAAAACAAATCAATAAAAAAATGAGAAGATGACTTGAGGAGGCAGTTCAAAGAACAAGAAATACAAACGTTGAGTAAACATACAGAAGTATTCAAATTCACTCATAATTTTAAAACTGGATGACTTTTCATTTAGAAGACTGACAAGGATTAAGGCTGTGTTGGCAAGGATTAAGGAAAATCAGAATACTCATACATTATTGATGGCAATGAAACTGGGATAGCCTCTTTGGAGAAGTATCTGGCAAAACTATTAAAATACAAATGCACAGACTTTTGTCCTGATAATTCAATTTTAGTATTTGCCCTACAGGTGTACTATACAAATATGCAAAGATAATATACAAAGGCATCCACTAAAATGTTACGTGTATCCAAAACACTGGAGAAAAAAATCTAAATATTTGTAAAAATGTGGCTGAACAAAGTATAGTACCTTTTTACGGTAAAAGTATGCAAAAATCCTTTTTTCTTGACCTCTCCTCTTCTGCAGAAACTCTAAATGTTGGGAGTAGCTCAGGACTTGATCCTGGATCCCTTTCTACTCTCTAACACACTCCCTAAATAACCTAATCCCATGGTTTTAAATACCACTGAAGTGCTACTCAATTCCAAATCCGTACCTCTCGTCCTCATTTAAAACTCTGTATGTGTATATCCAACTGCCTATTTGACATCTTCACATGGATGTCTAATAGACATATCAAACCAAAATAATACTATAGAGAATTCTTAATTTTCTGTCAAACTTCCTCACCTACCTATCTTCTCCATTTCAGTAAATGGCACCACCCTCCATCACTTAAGCCAAAAATTCAGAAATGTTGACTCCATCTCTAAAGCATATCTCAAATTAAATCCATGTCTTTCCACATCAACTGCTACCCACCCCAAGCCACCATCATCACTTGAACAGGCTAGTGCAAAAACTCTGCAAATTATCTCCCTGCTTCCATTCTTACCCTACTCCTCCCTTCTTCCTTCTCTTAAACACACACACACACACACACACACACACACACCTTCTACAAGCAGTGATCAGTGATCAGATCTCTTAAAACTAAAAACCAGATACTACCACTGACCTGCTTAATTTTTTTGTTGGTTTCCCACTGAAAAAAATCTCAACTCAAACTAAACCATCTATATGAAGCTGAATTAATGGAACAGACGTCTGAAGAAATTTTTAAACCATTTAAAATCCTCAAAGAAACAAGAGAAGACTGATAATATGCAGAAGGACTAAACAGAACCAAGAAGAAATACAGAGTATGAAAGTACAATGACTGAAATAAACAACTCTACAGGTTAGATAAATAATAGAAAGAAAAACCCAAAGAATGAGTTAGTGAGCTAGAAGATCAGGCAGAGGATAGTTGCAGAAGGCATCAGAGAGGGATTTTTTTTTCTAAAGGAAAATATTAAAGTTAAGAGATGGAAAAGGGATGTTAGAAGTAACAGAATCCATATAATAGAATTCCCAGAAGAAAAAAAAAATGAAGAAAAGATATTTGAAAAACTTACCAATAATTTTCCAGAAGTGAGGAAAGATCAAAGGTCTCAGATTAAAGTGTCTGGAATACAACCTGGCACACAGTAGACTTCCAATAAATATTTGTGGAATGAAAGAATCAATGAATATGAATTCAAGGGCCAAACAAGACAGGAAAGGAACTACACCCAGACACACTATAAACTGAAAAAGATAAACAAAAATTTCAAAATCTTCTAGAGAGGAACTGCAGGTCACACACACAGGAAATCAAACTGACATCAGAAGTTACGAAAAGCAATATCAGAGGCAAGACAACAATGTAGTAACATTTCAAAATGTTAAGGGAAAAAATTTCAAACCAAAAATCTTTAATCAAACTAAGCTATCATTTTAAAGTGAGAGTTCAATAAAGATGTGAAAAAATAATAAAAATTAAAAACAATAAAAGTGAGGGTTAACAAATGATATTTTCAGGCATAAAAAGGCCTTAGAATGTATATATACAAACACCCTGCTTAAAAATTGCTTTTAAGTAGGCACTCAAAAAATAACTGAAATACATCGATGAGTACTGTGTGATGTATGGGAATTAAAGTGAGTAAATAACCTAATAAACCTAATATTTCACACAAAACCAAAAATGACAGACGAATGGATGCTTGAAGAATACTCCTAACAATCCAGAAATAAAATTCTAAAAAAGGTCAACATGGCTGCTGGGACATTGTGGGGTAGGAGGTGGGGTGGAGGAGACTAGAGGAAAGTGAGAAAGTGGTTACCGTACTTCTCTTGTTTGGAGGAAAGAAAATATATATATTTTAAAATATATTTATAAGATTAAGAAACTGTGGAAGATGAATAGAAATACGTCAATAGAATGTAAATAATTTCCAATATTTGTGTTGTTACAATAAATTTATTACAATAAATGAAAATGGATTAAACTCATTAATTAAAAGATACGAGTCTCTGAGATTGGATAAAAATCAGATTCAGCAACATACTTTGTAAAAGAGACTAAAAAAGGATACTAAAATGGTTGACGATAAAAGGATAAGAAGAAGACACACCAGGAAATATAACCCTAGGCTGGTAGACTTTTCTTTAGGCCCCATTCATAAATAATTCAGACCCTTCCTGGTCTGGGCACAGCTCCCTGCCACTCCTGGGCCTGTGGGTTCCAGGGCTGCATTAAGGCTCACACACTAAGAAGGTATCTGTCTATTTTCTTTATAGGACAGGGCTTCAATTTCTGCTTCCTATTATGACTTTGAGTTCTTTTTCCATTTCAGGCACCTGCAGATTCCTCTTTCTTGCTTTCAAGCTCAGCTGTGTTTTTAAAATATTTTATTTTTATCTAGCTTTCTGTATACATTACTAAAAAAGAAGGGAGCATCCCCAGTCTGCCTCATAGTCCAGAAGTCCCCAGAACATGCACTTAATTTCTTAATCTTAATTTCTTTAATTTTATTTTTACTTTTAAATTTTTAATCTTAATTTCTTCATCTATATTATGAAATGGTAATGCTCAAATAATAAGGCTATGAGAAGTAAATAAAATATCTTAGCATACATAGTCCTTGGTGCATATAAAATATTCAAATGCTGCCCTCTAAATTTACCAGCAATTTTACATCCTACTTAAAGAAAGTAAAGCTAGAACCATAAGCACGGAATGGAAATTGCTAACTTTTTTCCTGCTCCAGCTTCCACTGGGCTGCAGCTATGCTGAGGGTAAAAATGCTTCCTCCAAAATTGTTTTGAGAAAAAAAGGTAACTAGTAAAGGACCAAATCACAGCAACAGAATTCAATGACCCTTAAGAGTCATTCAGTAGGGATTTCCCTGGTGGTCCAGTGGTCAACACTCCGCACTTCCACAGAAGGGGTCGTGGGTTCGATCCCTGGTCGAGGAACTAAGATCCCGCATGCAGCACAGTGCAGCTAAAATAAAATAAAATGGTTACTTTAAAAAATAATAAATAAATAAAGGTCATGGAGCTCATCCTTTAAAAAAGAAAAAAAAAGAGTCATTCATTTAGGAAAGTGACTATTATTTTCTCTGTGATTTGATCTGGAAGCCTGAAGTCCAAGATTCTATGCTGAGATCTACCACTGACTTTTTGGTTGACTTTCATCACTTCTCAGTATTTGTTTCTTCTTGAAAGTAAAGTTAGGCTAGATAACATTGAAGATCTCCTATTTTTCCAGAATAAGATGTTTAGAACAATTTCACTCCATTCTATTTTTCTATGAATACAAAAATGATAGCTTAAAGTACTAAACAATGACATCCTTATTGCTGTGTTCCCCCATGCAAAAAAAGTAAACCATTAGACATAAATACTAAACATTTCCTACTTGCACAAAGACCAAAAGCTTATTAATTCCCTCACACTTAAAAAGTGGTCTTAAAAAATAACGGAAAAGGCCTCACAGTAAATGGTCATGCTTCTGGGATATTAACTGTACCTCCCTAACACCTCAACTACTTAAACAATTCAAGTGAGAATTCAGTCTATGAAAAGGGTTTGTGCTTGCTTTATCATACCTTCCCAAAGTTAGGCATGGTTGATCTTCACCACAATGTTTTCTGGCAGCTATTCCATTAACATTTTTCCCACAAGAATAATATGGCTGCATTCCAGACCAAGAAATTAGTATCATCAAAATCACAAATTTAACCAACAACATGAAAAAGATGAAAACATCCACATCCTTTAAAATAAACTGTCCTCAACAATGCCCTTAAGACAATATTTTTTACCTTAAGACAATATTTTTTAAGGTCCTTAAGGAATGTTTACGGTCTATTTTATACAGTTCTATATTAACTTTTTAAAAAATAAGTGTATTTATTTTTATTTTTGGTTGTGTTGGGTCTTCATTGCTGCGTTCAGGCTTTCTCTAGTTGTGGCGAGTGGGGGCTACTCTTCGTTTTGTTGCACAAGCTTCTCATTGCGGTGGCTTCTCTTGTTGCGGAGCACGAGCTCTAGGCACGCAGGCTTCAGTAGCTGCAGCACGCAGGCTCAGGAGCTGTGGCTCGCGGGCTCTAGAGCGCAGGCTCAGTAGTTGTGGCCCCACGGGCTTAGCTGCTCCGTGGCATGTGGGATCTTCCCAGACCAGGGCTCGAACCCGTGTCCCCTGCATTGGCAGGTGGATTCTTAACCACTGCGTCACCAGGGAAGCCCTATACAGTTCTACATTAACTTTTATAACGAGCATGTACTACTTGTATAATCTACAAATAAAAATTTAAAAAATAATAAAATAGGTCGACTTCCACTTGGTTTGCTCTGGAGAACTACAGTGTTCCAGTTAGAACCCAAGGGGAAAAAATAATGAGATGGCAGGTGAGAGAACTACTTCAGAGAGAGGAAGAGGGAAAGAGGTAAAAGGTACTTTCATGTGTTTTATGTTTTCTAACCCAGCCATCAGAATAAGAAAGGAAGCAAAAGATTCAGGACAGAAGCTCAATCCAGTAAATATAGGCTGCACTTTGTGTTAGCGTTGCTATATATTATCTCCTTCGGAAAGCTGAGCATGGCAGTTAACTTAGAAGACTACACCAAGTAAATGCACTGTAAATAGTCGATTTAGTTTAGCTCTATGTGTGTATTACCTTCAAAATTCCACAAAGGTAAACCAACAGTATAAAATAGAGTAACATTTAGGCAGCCAAACTGCTTGAAATATAAACAACCAAGGGTTCATGCTTGCTATATCATACGTTCCCAAAGTAAGCCATGGTTGATTTTTAGCACAATGTTTTCTGGCAGCTATTCCGTAACATTTTCCCACAAGAAAATGATGATTGTATTCCAGACCAAGAAATTACACATGCCCACGCCAAGATAGCAGACCACATTGAAGGGATAGCAAAAACTGAAACACAATAGGGTAGAAAATGAGGTTAAAGAGAGGAGGAAGGGAGCAACATGAAGCACCTTGTCATTGTGTTGTTTGATCTTTATGATGACAAAAGCAATTTAAGGCTTTAAAAAAAGGCAGTGACACAATTCAAGCAGCATGTTTGAAAAGGTGCCATGGGGGGAAAAAAAAAGTGCCATTGGTGAAACTCTGGAAGACAGACTAAAGAGGAATTACAGGAGAGACACAGAGACCACTTCAATTATAACGACCAGACTGTGAGGTGGGAAGGAATAGTCAGCAAGAGCAAGGAGGCTAGAATGACATCAGCAGCGAGAAGTAAAAATGCTGTGAAAATAATTTAAAAGAAACAATTAGCATTTATCTGTTGTATTTATCTTCCAATATTGACTAAATAATACCTCAATTTTTTTTTTTTTTCGGTACGCGGGCCTCTCACTGTTGTGGCCTTTCCCGTTGCGGAGCACAGGCTCCGGACGCGCAGGCTCAGCGAACATGGCTCACGAGCCCAGCCGCTCTGCGGCATGTGGGATCTTCCCGGACCGCGGCAGGAACCCATGTCCCCTGCATCAGCAGGCGGACTCTCAACCACTGCACCACCAGGGAAGCCCTCAAATTTTTTAAAAATAAAATTCTCATTACTTCATTAGATAATATTTACAAAAGAGATTAGTGGTAAAAAGATTTTTTTGGCACTGTCAAACAGTGGACCATAAAGGATCACGTTCTAACAACGCATTTAGAATTTTTAAAGAAAGTAATACAGGCAGCTGGGTTTACAATGATCTATTTGCCCTCGGTATGTAAATATATTTATATATACATTCATTTCCAGATGTAAAGGTCGACATATAAAATACTCATCTGCAATGGGGAGTTGACATAAATAACTTCTAAGGTTCTAAGATTCTAAAAATGAGTTGCTGGGTTCACTGACCTCTTTCTAGCTCTACACGGCTCTAAATGTGCAACTTCCGTAGACCAGCAGAGGGCTGCAACAGCCCAGAGAAAATGGTGAGGCAGCTTGACTTGCATCTCTGGCACTGGGCGGTGGAAAAATTACAATACTGAAAGTAGAGAACTAACAACCACTACGTATTCACTTCACTGTCAACAGATTCTAAAAGGGGGCAAGAGCAATCCCCCAAAGCCTGAAAACTAGAAACACTCATAATTAAGCATTTTGCTACCAGCTCCTTTCTCTTCCTGCAAGATAGCAAAGTGTTTGGAAGCAGAACAAAATCTCACTAACATAGGGTAATTAGAAGGGAAAAAAGCCAGTCAAAATGAGTTAGCAACTCACACTTCCTTTCAGACCACTGCTCCACACTGCTGCTACCAGACTTATCTTCCTAAAATGATTATTTCATTAGGTTACTCTCACATCTACTTTGCCAATCTGTTCTGCATATAGTGCAGTGAAGTCTTTACTTTGCCTAGATTTTAAGGTAGATTTCTACCTCATGTATACAAATCTTATTTTCAACTCCCCTAGTGAGACTGCTCTTACTGTTATACACAATATGCAATAGAGAGACTTCCCTGGTGGTCCAGTGGTAAAGAATCCACCTTCCAATGCAGGGGATGCGGGTTTGATCCCTGGTCGGGGAACTAAGATTCCACATGCCGTGGGGCAACTGAGCCCTCGCACCACAACTACTGATCCCATGCGCCTGAACTAGAGCCCGCATGGCACAAACTACACAGCCCACGTGCTCTGGAGCCCGCACGCCACAACTAGAGAGAAGCCTGAGCGCTGCAACAAAAGATCCCGTGTGCCGCAACTAAGACCCGACGCAGCCAAAAATATAAATACAATACATAAATAAGTAAATAAATAAATAAAAATGGGCAGGGATTGAAAAAATATTTAATACAATTGAAACGGAAACAGTCACTGTGATGAACTTTGCATAAAGAAACAAATCTACACAGGTCTAGGGAAAGGGCAGATCCACTCTTGGGAAAAGTTTGTGCAAAGAGGGAAATAGGAATTTGCCTGGGGAAGTGAGGAACTGGCTCAAGGAAAGGTATACAGGGGGGTTCAACTGAATTGTAATTCTTAAGGCTGGTGATAGGTAGAAGGTGCTCACTATGCTATCTTCTGTACCTTTTCAATTATTTGAAATATTTCAAAATTTAAAAAAGTTTTTGGTATTTTACTTTGCCCCTCAAAAGACAAGCAGCCGATGTACTCAACAGATCATACGTCCGGTGGCATTCTCAGTACTACTCACACTTTAATCCCAACTAATGCCCTAACTCATTTTTACGGCTTGCTTTCTTTTTATTTTTTTAAATGTTTATTTATTTATTTTTGGCTGCGTTGGGTCTTCACTGCTGTGCGTGGGCTTTCTCTAGTTGCGGCAAGGAGGGGCTACTCTTTGTTGTGATATGCAGGCTTCTCATTGCGGTGGCTTCTCTTGCTGCAGAGCGCTGGCTCTAGGCGCGCGGGCTTCAGTAGTTGTGGCTCGTGGGCTCTAGAGAGCAGGCGCAGTAATTGTGGCGCATGGGCTTAGTTGCTCCACGGCATGTGGGATCTTCCTGGACCAGGGCTCAAACCTGTGTCCCCTGCATTAGCAGGCAGATTCTTAACCACTGCGCCACCAGGAAAGTCCCGACGGCTTTCTTTAAAAATGATAGGGGGCTTCCCTGGTGGCGCAGTGGTTGCGCGTCGGCCTGCCGATGCAGGAGAACCGGGTTTGCGCCCCGGTCTGGGAGGATCCCACATGCCGCGGAGCGGCTGGGCCCGTGAGCCATGGCCGCTGGGCCTGCGCGTCCGGAGCCTGTGCTCCGCAACGGGAGAGGCCACAACAGAGGGAGGCCCACATACCACAAAAATAAAAAAAAAATAAAAAAAAAAATAAAAATGATAGGTACATACTTTAGCCTTAAACGAAAGGAAAAGACTTCTAATTGCTTAGATAACTGGGTACATTTTGAATAGTGGCACATTAAAAAAAAAACAAAAAAAGAGATTTGAGATAAAGGACATGGCATAAAAAACCAGAATAGTTTATGATAATCATGGCTTCTGCAATGTAAGTCTGAGATGCTGAAAATCATCTTTATCTACACCCAAACTCTCTATGCAATTAGAGGTACTGAAATCAGTACCCCGCCCAAGAGAGCAACACTTATGGAAGTAATATTTCTAATCCACATACCACATCATTCCCACCCTGACCCGACAATAAGGTGGGTTATTAGCACTACTTCAACTATAGCCAAAGTTGTAGCTTCCATACAACTTCACACCAGGGCTGAACTGTCTGTGCCTTTAGTCCTGACCTGCTACCTCTGTCTCCTGTACACTCTCCAACATAAACCCACTTGCTATACTCCGCACAAGAATTCAGGACAACTGCCAAATTTAAATGAAATATAATCTACAAAGATACTGAATCACTATGTTGTACACCTGAAACTAATATGATTGATATTGTAAATCAACCAGACCTCAATAAAAAAAAAGAATTCAGGATAACTGCATATAGGGCATTTAAAAGAAAACATGCTCTGAATTGACTTAGGGTAGTAATATTATTGGTAGCTCTTTTAGTCAGGGCAATTTAGGATTATAAACTGTTTCCCTGCCAAAGTATGCTGAGGAGAATAATAAGAAATATGGTACCGGGCTTCCCTGGTGGCTCAGTGGTTGAGAATCTGCCTGCCGATGCAGGGGACACGGGTTCGAGCCCTGGTCTGGGAGGATCCCACATGCTGCGGAGCAACTAGGCCCGTGAGCCACAACTACTGAGCCTGCACGTCTGGAGCCTGTGCTCTGCGACAAGAGAGGCCGCGACAGTCACAGGCCTGCACACCGCAATGAAGAGCAGCCCCCGCTTGCCACAACTAGAGAAAGCCCTTGCACAGAAACGAAGACGCAACACAGCAAAAAAAAAAAAAAAAAAAAAAAATATGGTACCGAGGGACCAAAGCATAGTAAATTCACTGTATTTCAACAGCTGTAAGTTACAAGAAAAGTGTGGTACTATGGAAACTCCAACCCCAATGACAAACAATATGTATGTATTTGGTTTTATTTTTAAAATAAAGCATTAGCTGAAATATAATCATGTAAATGTTATGAACTGTGGATAAAAAAGGCAAATCTCACTGATGATACTGATATTAAACAACTTTATCTATGAAAAGAAATATACTATAAAAAATAAATGCCTAAAAACACAAATTAGGACTATTTAAGAATGTTAACAGTTCTACATCAAAAATTCAACTTAAATTTCCAAGTCAGTGATTCTTAGTCTTTTTTGGACAGACCCGTGTCAGAGCCTGAAAGCCATAGGTTCTTTCACTAAAAAAGTTGCAGTGTAACTTCCAAATATTTACAGAACCTCTGTAATTATGGATCCTTGTTTAAGTAATTATCTCTCGCAGCTAGATTTTAAGCTCCATACAAGAAGAAAATGTCTTCTTCAGATATGTGCTTGGCATTGGCACCTAAAACCTTAAAACCTAAGCATCTTTTCAATGATCTCTGTCTCCTATATGAATTCTATACGACCTCGAATTATTTTCTAAGAAAATCTGTATTACATTACTCCCCATCTTGGAAATTAATTTTTATTAAGCCCCTCTTCCTAGCAATCATGGCCTTTTTCATCTGCTACCCATCTTTTCTCCCTTAGTCCCAGTTCATCCTCTTCTGCCAGTCAGACCATCCTCCTGTCATTAGCATCGGGGTGATCCTTTACATTGTGATGGAATCTACGGTACAACAATGAACAAGACAGACATGATCCATGTCCCCGAGGGCTCACCATGTTCCTTTCTACACCAACTAGAAAGCAATTTGAATGACTAAACAATAATACTGTCCACCTATTTCACATGTCTATGTTTTGTTCACTGAGTGTAAATCCTTTAAAAAAAAAAAAACCAACCTATGATATTGTCTTCGCTTATATTTTTCTAAACTCCTGCCTCAACAACGCTAAATGCAATACCGTTCATAGAAATATTTATTTAAAATTTGTTAACTAAGCATGCAGTGTTTAAAACCTTCTTGATTATATCCATAATACTAGTTCATTGTGGCAAAACTTGAAAATACAGAAAAATAAAAGAAATTCTGGTTACTTTCATATTCAATATCCAGAGATAATCTGTCACACTGTCAGACTGGATCATTCAAGAACTTTCACTCCTTGTAAAAATCCATAATACAAAACAATTATTTTCCCCACAAAGGCTCAAATTTTATCTATCATTTTACCTTTTTTTCTCTTAATAACAGCTTCTTTGAAGGTGCAGTTTTGTAAAGGAGCAATACAGACACTGATTTAAACTCATCTGTATAATGGCAACAAGATAAACTTTACAAGGTAATGGTAAAGAGTGAATGAAAAGTTATGTGGAGAGCCCATTATCAATCACAGGACATTTGTAATTATGCCTCTGACCAAAGGATATGAAGTATCAATTCACAGAAGAGAAAATGCAAATGATTATTTCTCCATGTATTAGCTAATGATCCAAATTCCTGTAGCTAAAATCAAACCCTTCATACCACAATTAAAGATGAAAGCCTTGGATGTAAAATGACAGAGGTACTATAACTTAAATGTAACGACACAAATTTTAATTGGCAACCAACAATTTGTTTACTTTCAACAGCATGAGCACAAATAGAAGGTAAAGAGGTATTTTTTTGCCCTGTTGGACTGCAGCTTAAAGAGAACACTCATCTTCATTCTTGGGATGTTTTTATGAATCCTGGAAGACAGGGATAATTTCTGAAGGTTGAAGAACCACTACTGGGTGATCACCTCAACTATCAATCTACAAACGAATTGGGTTGATATTAAGAAAAAATTTTTCTCAAAGTAATCAAATTACATTTATATAACACCTACAAATTTCAAGTTAGTTCTTGAGTAACAGCATCTAGAGCTGAAGACATTCCAGTAACAACTTTTTGAAGTTTATTCATAATTAGATATGTAAAATATCTATTCTTATCATATATTAAAATAACACATATGTAACTATCTAACAGTACCTTGAGTACTAAAGCTCAATAAAAGGTCTTTTCTTTGATCACCAAGTAACTTCCAAATAGTCAAAATTAAACTCTGGTAAAAAGGACTTATTTTAACTCAGAGGTTGCAAGACTTTAGAACATAACATTAGAATATAAGCCAAGGCTTTATTCCTAGTTACAATATTTTTGTGCAAATTGTGGTAGGAAACATTCGGTAAATTTTAAATTTTCTCATCTAAGTGACATCATTAACCACCAGCACTAATTAGTAAAGCGGTATAAAGAATGTTTTTAGTATTTACTTCTACCCGGCTTGTTAAAGTTTCAGAAGTGGTAGAACAGAATGGAAGAAAGCTGTGTACAATGAGCTTTGGGGGAAGAGAGAATAAAAGTAGGTGTTTCTTTCCTCTTCCTTCAGATTTGCTAATGCTTCTCTTTCACGGGTGCATTTCAAAGGAGTCTAGCATTACTCCAGAGAATTTTAACCTGGATCCTATCCATGGTTCAATATCATCAGATTAGCGGATTTTTTGCTGATCTCAGAGTAGTTGTGAAATTCAAGAGATCGGTTATAAAATGTACTTCATGAACTACAGAACACCGTAATTTTTTACATACTATTATCTTTTATCGTGAGATACTACAGCTATTTCTAGAAAGAGACAGCCACGAACACATGGTTTTTGTTCTCTATTAGAAGTCAGAATGCCAGCAAAACTCCTATGTAGGAAGAACAACAATCTGAAATGTAAGAAGCTACAGGACTCTCCCAACTCTTTCAAGCAATAAGGTAGTTGAACAACATAGTATTTATCACTAATATTTGTGGCATCTCCCCCAATTGTGGCCCAAATACAAACTGATAAATAGAAATGTAAACTACTACATATTGTGAAACAATTTTAGTGCAATAAACAAATATTAAGGGACCGGCCAAAAAAAAGACACAATTTTTAAAAGCTGAAGAAAAAGAAATGATTTTGCAACTTGCAGCTTCATAATTTACCTCTTCTATTTACCTCAATTTGGAAGCATTTCTGTGTTTAAACCTAATTCTCTAAGAACTTAAATTTGAATTTGAATTTCTTAGAATTGTGGAGGGTTCCACTAAACAGAAAACCTAGTTTTGGTTGCTATTTTCTAACCTGGACAAACTCACATTTACTCTTGCTGGATCTATTCCTTTATAAAAGTCCCAAATGAATTTGGTTAGTTATCTTTTTCCTTCAGTCACTCTGTTTAAAGTATGTTTCCTTAGAACAATGAACATCAATATCAAGGTGGAGTCTGTTAGCACAGCCTCTTAGTACTGTTAACAACTGTAGTCCTTCTGTTGCTGGTGAGACTAATTTGCTTCTGACAGCTAACATTAAAAAAACCCAACTACATCAGCATCTCATTAAAAGGCTTGCTAGACTGTTTCCCACAATTCTCATAAGGTATTTTCTTTCCTTTTGGTTTTTAAACAACATAGTAGAAGGTAGAATGCTGCCCCCCGCCCAATTTTTCACAAAGTCAGAAACTTAAGAAAAACTGCTCTAAAACTTCTCAAAATCAGCTGAATACTCCTAGAGGTAGAATACAGAGAAATGGTTAAGAATGGGGACGGCAGAGTCTGTCACTTTTTTAGGTCTGTGAATATCTGTACACCACATAACAGTTCAAAGCCTCATTTTCCTCAGCCACAGTATCTGTTTTACAGGGTTATTATGAAAATTATCTGAAATATTTCACTTAAAACTCTGAACATAGATACGTGCAGATTCTACATGCTCAGCAAATGTTTATCATAACCTTTAGCTTCAAGCTTACAAATAATCCATGTATGTAACACTACAATACTACAATGTTGATGTTCCCAGTATTATCGATTTAAAGCACTAAAAGAAAAAGGTCTTTAAACCTAACAGCAAAAGTCAACAGTGTCTTAACATTTCTGCACTTACATTTCAGATCTACAAGATAACCTTAACATGAACTACTCAAAAGCTGAGTTTATAAAGGAAATTACCTCCTGTTATTGCCATTATCTAGAAACTAGCAACAAATTAACATTGCTACTAAGATACTTTCACTATTACTTTTAAAAAGCCACTGCCTGTTGAAGAAACAGATTATGCATGCATGAGTGTATATGATAATGTTTTCAAATGCTATATGAAGAAACTTCATATTCTCCAGAGGAAGTCAGGCTCTAACAACTGCAATATTTAAAATGTTCGTAAGAGGCTTTACTAAGATTAGAACTAAGTAGGGATCAGAAAATGTATCTACAGGGAGTTATAATCTGTAAAACAGCAGGTGCTCAAAACAATGAAGCTAAGGCTAAGCAAAAACCTAGGGATCTAGACACCTTAGATAATACAGTAGAAAACTGTATTTATTTTAAAAATAATATCACCACTTTTTATATAGATAAAAGCTTATAGTATATAATGTGCTTTCCATATGTAATCACATTTGTTCCATCAAACAATCCTGTAAATTATGTAGGAAAATTATTTTTTGCAGATTACAAAGGCAAGGTTCTGAAAGTATGATTTGTCAAAAACCACAGTTAGGAAATGACAAATCAAGAATTTAAACCCTGGTCTTCTCACTTTTATTTGCCTGTTCTTTCCACTACTCCATAAAGCTACTTCTTAAAGAAAGAACAAATTAGCGTCTTCAGAAGAAAAAAATCTCTAGGCCAAACCACAGACTGTTTTAATTAGCTGTGCTGACTTGGGTAAGTCATTTCCCCTTACCAGGCCTTTATTTTCTCATCTGTAAAATGAGGGAAACGGATTAGAAAATCTGAGGTCTCTTCCAGATCTAAGGATAAATCTCTAAACTACAACCTTTACAGAGTACAAGCATTTTACAAATACATGTTGATGTCACCTTCCGCAACAAGTTCCAAGTCAGAAAGTGGTGTCATTAGCTATTAAGCAACCTACTGCAATTACTGGATAAATTCTTAATGTCCATCTGATAGATGTTGCTTCAGTAGCATCAAGTTTATATACAGAAAGCTGTCTAAACCTTTTACGGACTACGATGGAAAAGAAATGATTAATCTCACTATTCATTCTCCTTTTAGCCTGAAACAATGCTCTTAAAACATAAGAATGGTTTACAGAAAATTTAACTACTCGTCAACTCATGCCAAGAAACTGAACATTTTTACTATTATTTTTATTCTATAGAATAAAAACCTCTTTTCCAATGAAGAGTTTTCCAAATATCCCTTTCTCCAGTCTACCTCGAAGATTATCAGTTACCTTTTTCAGCAACTTCTATAGCAAAAAAAAAAAAAAAAGTAACAATTTGATAAAAACATCTTCCTTTTAAATTCATTCCACCAGTTGGGCGCTCGTCTCCAAACAAAATTCAAGCTTTTTTCCCCCTTCCTAGTATTAAAGAACTAAAATCAAAGACCGCACAATGTATTTCCACCTACTAAGTTCTTTCCTCATCTGAATATTTTCTTTACTCTGCTTCAAATAGTCTTCATGGAATACACACCCAGAGATTTCCACTTTCCCAGCTCTGCTTGTTCATAAAACCATCCTAATAACAACTATGGAAACCAAAGAGATTAAGAACATTACAGGCATCCTGCTCTTTTCCTTCCATGAAT
The DNA here is from genome assembly GCF_002837175.3 of Physeter macrocephalus. Taxonomy (NCBI): domain Eukaryota; kingdom Metazoa; phylum Chordata; class Mammalia; order Artiodactyla; family Physeteridae; genus Physeter; species Physeter macrocephalus. Next base: position 27,767,615 of record NC_041232.1, read on the forward strand.
ACTACTTAGTTTAACTTCATTTTAACACCTTGCCTGTCCCTAAAATAGAATACATACCCCGAATAGTTAGGCTTGACCTTACTCAGTCAACCGTCTGCAGACCTTTAGAAATTTAGTTACTGCTTGTGTCGACTATAAAAGATCTTTTAGTAAAGCCTTCCCCCACTTGCCTATGAAACATTTCGAATGTTTACATGTTTTTGCGTTTAGCCCAAATTAAATACTTTTCCCAACAAGCTTAGCTAATATAACGACTTGATCTTACACAGTCGACACTATCTCATTTTGTTTTTTAAGCCACTTGGCACCAATATAGCACATGTTCTGCCAGTTCTGAGCTAATCTCCAGGAAAGCCTTTGTATAACGACTGAAGAAACTGAAACAGATCAGTGCCCAAGATTTTTAAGAGCCTATATGAGCATATGTTTTTAATCAACAGTCAATTTATTTTAAAATAGCTATTTCACCAGTTCGCCTTCTTTTATAATTTACATAAACCATTTTAAAATAAAAAAGGACACATGACTGAGAACTCAGGTTCACTTCAACTTCAGGATTAGAGCCGATTCCTTAGTGTTAAAGATCCTGGGGTCTGCGACCCCTTTCACTGCGTCCGCAGGGTGGAAATTACACTCTCGACAGCTAACACCGCTTAAAATGTTTCCTACAGTTTCTACGGGTGCCAGTGTGTCAACTTCCCGTCCTAAACTGTTTCTTACTGTTATTATTAAAACAGCTGTCAGCTGGGCTTCGGTGACCTCTTTGTACAACCGTTTATTCAACGCTTTGGGAACCTTGAGGCTGCGTCACACCGTGTTACCCTCGAACTAGCTTCAAGAACCCGGCGGCCCGAGAGTCCGAGAACGCCGGGGCCCGGCTCGCCCGCACCGCGAAGCTGCCTACCCGCGGCCCCGGGCTGGGGGCGCCCCGCCCCCAGGGCGCCCCCACCCCGCCCGGCTCCCGGCGGCGCCCCCCCGGGCGCGCACACTCGCTCCCTCGCACGCACACGCGCCGCGGCCCCGCCATGTTCCGGGAGCGGCGCGGCCGCCCGCGGAGCCCCCGCCCCCCGCTCGGGCAGCTCCCGCCGCGCCGCGGCCACGGCGCTCCCGGCGGGGCAGCCCGTACTGTCAGCGCGGCGCCGCAGGGCGGGGCGCGTCCCTACCTCGCTCGGGGGAGGGGACGAGAGCGGGCGCGACTGAGGGGCTCCTCCCGGGCTCCGGGGGCCGGGGCTTGAAACCGCGCCCCTCCTTCCTTCTCGCCTGTCGCCACGCCCCCCTCGCCCGCACGGACCCGAGGCACGACCGGCGCGGAGGGTCTACCCCCGGAACGAGGGCCTCGGCGCCGCCGTCGCTGTCGTGGTCTTCGCCGCTGCCGCGAACGCCGCCAAGGCCGGGCTCGAAAACATCTCCGGTCTCCGCCGCCCCTCACCACAGCCTGCTCGCTCCCAGGACGGCGCCGTCCGGCTATTGGCCGCGGCACGGGCACGTGACGCGCCGGGCACGGAATGGGCGGCGTGAGCGCTCCGCCTCCGGCCCCGCCGCCCCTTCCGCCCGCCTCCCCGCCGCGGCCCGCCGCGGCTCGCCGCTCTGGCTGAGCGGGGAGAAGCTTCCCGAGCCGGGGGCGGGGGTCGGGGCGTACCAAGTGGACGCGGGGGTGCGGACCCCACCCGCCTCGCCGCCTCCCCTCCGCCGGCACCGGCCCCAGAAGGGAGGGGCCTAGGGGAGCGAGGGAGCCGCGCAGGCGCCGCCGACGTGCCGGGCCGGCGGGTTCCGCTTCGCGCTGTGCGGCGACCATGGCCGTGGCAGTGACTGGAAACTTCTGGAAATGGCGGCGGCGAGGAAGAGGAGGCTCTGTCTACGTTGGGTATTCACATGTTATTTTTGCGGGGGCGGGCGGACGAGTTTGCGAGCTGGGACCCGGGAGAACAACGCTGCTGCCCCGGCTGGCGGCGAAGGCGGGTGTCCGCCCCGGCTCGCGGTGGACTGCGGGCCAGGGGCGTTCGGAAAGGCGGTGCGCCCGGGTCCGCGCACTGCGCCTGCGCGCCGACGGCCGCACCTGCGGAAGCACGGGGCTGGCCAGGCCGCAACGCGCCCCTCACCTGAGCCATGTGGGCCTCGGGCCCATCCCTAAAGCTCGTTCGCGTGCATCTGTCGCGGGGACTGCACGGACTCTGCAATACGCCCTCTCACAGTCACATCTTCGGATGACCTTTTCAGACAAATTTAAGTGCATTTTTCCCTATCCGAGATAGTACTTCTCAGGGCACTGCCAGCTGGAGGACAGTGCAGGAGGGAAATTTACCGCCTCGGCGGTCCAGCTGCTGGCACTCTTGACTTCCTCTGGAGGGTTATCCGCGACAGTTTGTACTTGCCCTTATTTAACCACCAAAGGGATTACATAATCGGAGGGAAACCATTTTATTGAGGTCCTTTTGGACGCTTTTTATTTACATTGAGGTTAATCCGTGACAGTTTGTGCATGCCCTTATTTAACCGTAAAAGGGCTTGCGTAATTGGAGGGAAACCATCTTCTCCCTCATCGTTATGGCCTCCAAACTACAGCACGCATTTGTGACTTAATGAGTGAAGTTACGAATTTGTCATTAATCAGATGATATATTTCAGACTTGAAAAAGCTAAATCCCAGTATTTAACCATAGAAAGCATAAACTTGCATTAAACATCACTATTTTTTACTTTCCTAGGTTCCTGATTTCTCCCACCTTTAAAAACATTAGGTTCAATATGAATTGTAAGAGAGCACCTTGTGGCTAGAAGTGGATCACTGTTACGTATAATTTGGATATTTATGGCATGAAATACAAAGAAAAATCCACTAAAAATTTAACCAACTCTTGTCTCACTTCAAGTCGTTGAGTTGGTTCTCATTTAACTCGCTGTCATAGGGAGAATGGATGGCAGTGGCAATAGCTATTTCTACAGCAGTACGAGCCTCAGTTCAAAACTGAAAGGTAGCTAATCTTGAATTCGCTGAAATTAACCATAATTCATGCCATAACTATATGCACAACCTTATTACTTAAAAGTCTCTGAATAAATGAAAGACTCAAGGCAATTGTGATCCAAGGCACTGTACTGACTACACTTGAATAGGACACTATTTGTAAAAGAAAAGTTCATTGTAGAATCAATCAAGTTGCAAAAAAAAATTCTATTGAAGCTCCTATTAAGATTATATGCGACAAATTATAAATCAGCCACAGTTTATTGGAAAGGTCCAAAATGAAGGGAAGAGGAGCTAATTTTCCTTTTCAGTGTGAAACTAGAAGTATAAATCAAGAAGTTAATTCTTATTATGGATAGAGACCTCAAAAGAAGCTGGAGCTAGTTGATTAGTAAGTTGCCGAGGCTTTTAATTGTAGAGCCCTGTCTTTCATTGGCTCAAATCCTGGAATCCATCTTCAGCAAGTGGGCAAAATGTTTTCTTAATAGTACCAGGAGATCAAGGACCCCAAGCATTAAACATCACTCTTAGCCAAGGTTAAGTTTTATTACATTTATTTAGGGTTATTACTAGCAGACACTTAAAATATGTGTATTTGATATCTAGAAGCCATCTGCAAAATTTACTTTCCTTCCAACTTCTTACCTTTAGAATCAACTACTGTTAACGTTTTGCTACATGATGTCCAGTTAAATCATTCAAAAAATCCTGCCATATTTCAGGAAGGTGAATATAATAAATGAAAAATACAGTCTCAATCTTGGCTTATCATGTGACCGTCTATACAGATGTAATGCTTTAATACTCTTATGACTATCATCATGTTGTAGGACTTACTAGGGCAATGGCTCCATCCAGTCACAGCAAGTAATTCTGAGGAATTGGTAGCTTTCCCTAGCTACACTCAGTAGCTGCTCCAAAAACCACCAAAAAAGCCAGACATTAGATTCTTTGCCCAGTAGGAAAAATGACAAGTTGAATTATTTGTTGGTTCACTTTTGTAATAAAAAAATTTAAATAGCAATAAGAACATTTCCTCACTAAATATCTTTTTTGTAAAAAACAGCACAGAGCTAGGAACTGAGAAGAGGAAATGAGGGAACAAGTGGTGTTAGACACATCAACACTGCCAACTTCTCCTTACAGGTTTGAAAAATAGGCTGGGATATAGCTTCATCTCAGGCAACCGAAAACTGGCAAGAAATTTTTAATCCGTGTGTTCATATACATTTGGAACCATCTTGGATTACTGTAATGAAATTTTACCTGCCAGGTGTTTTTAAAAGCCTATCTGTAGTTATTAAAGCCAGTGCTCTTGTGTTAAAAATTGATAGGATTTTCAAGAAAAATGGACAAAAAGATTAAGCAAGATTCAACTCAAAATCCTAATATGCACTACTGCAGTACAATGTGAGTGATGATCTAAGAACTATAGAATATGTTTTGATAATGATATAACAGTATGCCTATAATTATAACGACCTAAAATCAATATTGTTTCTAAAGTAGTACATAAGTTAATGATCAGTGCATATCCTTAATACATGACTTGTTTTTTCACCCAGTATCTGAAACCTTCCCACTCCTAACTTTTCATCTAGTGGGAAAAAAAAAATTATGTCAAAGTGTAAGGCATTTTTTACAATGCCTTAGTTTAAAGGAATACCTGTAATTTTTCATAATTTTAAATAAAAAGCTTAACAGCTAACAAAGAGAAGATAAGACTTTTTTTTTTTAGGAGGTAATAGTAAAAGTAGTTGCCTGTGGGAAGAAGGTCTGAGGGCTCTAGGGTAGAAGGGAGCATTTTCATTGTGTTACCTTTTTGTGCCACTTGAAAAATTACTGTTGTTGTTACCTTCCTAGGTAAAAAAACTATAGGTTTTTTTTTTAACATCTTTATTGGAGTATAATTGCTTTACAGTGTTGTTAGTTTCTGCTGTATAACAAAGTGAATCAGCTATATGTATACATATATCCCCATATCCCCTCCCTCTTGCGTCTCCCTCCCACCCTCCTTATCCCATCCCTCTAGGTGGTCACAAAGCACCCAGCTGATCTCCCTGTGCTATGCGGCTGCTTCCCACTAGCTATCTTTTACATCGGTAGTGTATATATGTCAATGCCACTCTCTCACTTCGTCCCAGCTTACCCTTCCCCCTCCCCATGTCCTCAAGTCCATTCTCTACGTCTGTGTCTTTTTTCCTGACCTGCTCCTAGGTTCATCAGAACCATTTTTTTTTTTAAGATTCCATATATGTGTTAGCATACGGTATTTCTTTTCCTGACTTGCTTCACTCTGTACGACAGACTCTAGGTCCATCCACCTCAGTAAAAGTAACTCAATTTCATTTCTCAAAAACTCGTTTTTCAAGACAGTCTTAAAAATAATCATATTTATTATACGCATCATAGTTACTAGTCTGTCATAAGATCAAGGCCAAACAGTGACTTTGAGAAACCCTGAAACAACTGGATTAGTTTAGATCTATCCCTGAATTTAAAGCTATTAATTTTTTATTCCAGCTTGCAAAACTCATAGCTAGTTTCTTGAACTGGATATTATATACAAAGGGTTTTTTTTGTTTGTTTTTGTTTTTTTTTTTTGCGGTACGCGGGCCTCTCACTGTTGTGGCCTCTCCCGTTGTGGAACACAGGCTCCGGATGCGCAGGCTCAGCGGCCATGGCTCACAGGCCCAGCTGCTCCGCGGCATGTGGGATCTTCCCGGACCGGGGCACGAACCCGCGTCCCCTGCATCGGCAGGCGGACTCTCAACCACTGCGCCACCAGGGAAGCCCTACAAAGGGTTTTATTCTTTCTTCCTTCCAAGTTGTAATATACATTCAGCTGAGGAGTATATTTCCCATATCCACTGAACATTCCAACTCAAGTTACACTTCCAGTTTCTTCCCCCACTTAGTTTTTGTATACTTGCAGGGTCAGAATACCCAAGGATAATATCAAAGTGTTTTGTACCTTCCTTCTTTAAAAATGATAAATAGTACTTATAGAGACAACTACCCTATCCTCGTTATACCTACAGTCACTTGATATGTCACTTACCAGTTGAAATTACAGTAACAATGGTGTGCTGTAAATATAAAAATGTTTAAAGAGAATACTGACAAAGTTTATAGAAAGATCATATTAACTTAAGACTTGGCTATGGCTAAAGATGGGAGAGCAAAATGTATTTGAAATTTGACAGAATTTTTACTTCACAATAACCTAATATTACTGATAAAAGTGAAGGGGCAGTTGAAAATGGGTAATGTTGAAATAACTGTTAACTAGCTTATGAAATAATGTGTTCATAGTTAGCCAAAGACAGCAGACAACTAAAATGGTGCTCCGAAGTTCTGACATGGCACTTACTGCTGCAAGTTGCTAGGTTACAAGTAAGGTGTACACAGATGGAAAAGCAGACGACTAAAATGATGCTCTGAAGTTCTGACATGGCACTTACAGCTGCAAGTTGCTAGGTTACAAGCAAGGTGTACGCAGATGGAAATGAACAAATAATATAAAAAGTCTATGTAGATAGGAGATTCATATTTTATTTCTCCAGTGACATATTTACAGTTGAATATAAATTAAAGGCCTGCTTGCACACCAAAGCCAGGTCCTTTAGGTGGTTCAGTCAAAGAGGTAAGACCTCCAGCTGGCTCACATGAGAAGCGTCCACTCCTGAAAGGAAAAGTAACATTAAATTGACTGCTAATGATTACCATTTATAACTGTTACCTCACAAGAGCCCAGTTAAGTAACTATTTCTCCTCAGAGAACTAGCATGGATTATTTAATCCAAACATTACAACTGCCGCAAGATTTTCTCTTCCTAAGGTTAAATATAAAAACTGACATAAAAATATGAAATATTAAAAATAATACTAATACTAGTTCCCACTTCCTGAGCAGTGTACATACATCACTGGCTCATTAAATCTTTACAACAATACCATGAGACAAGGGACACTGGCCAAAATATTTTACAGATACAGAAACCAAGGCTTGGGATGATGCAACATCTGCCCAAAGATCATAGCTAAGAACTACAGCAAAATAACCTAGCCCCAGAGGACATTTTTAAAAAGTATGTTTTAATAAACTAGAGCACTACATTTATTCTTTTTATATTTGAATTTTATTTTGACTGAGATCCACTGTCACAGGGAATACACAGTTATACACTGTATTTGGAAACAAACAACTGGATTCCTTGAGAGAGCTGAAGATTTGGGAGGATGTCCCTTAGAAGCAGTAAAGACAAAATCCATTTGTATTGTTGTTTTTAAAGGCTAAATTATTCATATTAATTTTTCAAAAACAGGTTCCAGATCAGGGTAGCTACCACAGCCACAGAGAAAACATGAACAGGTCCTCCTATAGTTCTATGAAGGGAAGCAGTGCAGAGGTAAATGAACCTGTCTTCTTTTCACCACCACACATACTTTCCCAGGTAATCGTTCAGGCTCAACCTCTGCCCTGTCTGACCTCTGTTGCTAGAGCCTAGCTCAGCACCTACTCCTGTTTCACCCTTCTGTTCCCTGGCTTTGCTCATTTACCTTGTTCCTGCCACAGATTTCAGCTGAAGAACTTATTCAATTAAATCATTTTATTCCCTCCGGCTTTGCCCTTCACATTCTGTCATCAATCTTGTAAGTCTATTTTTAGAGCCCTAGAAAAATCATTTGTTGAGGGGACAGGAAAATGACACCACATAGTCATTTATAAGATCTTTTAAGCTATTACATTATATAATGCAAGTAACTAAGTAGTGTATTATAATAAAGAATACCTACAAAGTCAGAAATTAGTTAATATATTTGCATTATAGGTTCACTGTGAAAACCAGATAAAAAAGCAGTTACTGTGCCATCTGTTACAGCCTAAAATTAAAGTTTTAGGGTAAGTAGCAAAATGGTATTTAGCTTTAATAAACAGTATTTCGCTTTGTAATTTTTTTTTAATGTTAACTGGTAGCACAGGTACCCTTGCTGCTCTTTGACTACCAATGAAATAATGAAATTAATCCGTTTTGGAGGACCTTTCTTTCTTCTCCTTTACTAGGTTCCCTCTTGTGGTTTAAGCTCAGCTACCCTCTTTACCAACACAAAGGATCAACTTAGGAAGATTAAAAACCTGAAGTTTCTGGAACAGTAAATAGAATTAATCATGTATACTGCATGAGCTCTTCACAGGATTATGGAATTTTATACGAGAAAGTAACTTTAAGAATAATCTGGTCCAGTTTCCTAAAGTTTGTTCCACGAAATTACCATCCCATAACATATTTTAGGGGAAAAAAGGGGGTTCCAGTCCTCTGTTATGCCTGCCTGCAAACTTTCCCCTGCCCCCACCATTCACAAAATGCATATTAAAATACTACAAAGGCTGTAAAATACTCCAGTGAAACCTACAAACTTGGTTTAATCTACTAATCATGTAACTTTCCCCCTCACTTTATCTATAAACATGCTTCAGAACCCTAGAGAGGCCATGATCTAGCCCCACCCATTCACCCGACAGCCACAATTTACACCCAGATTTTCACATAATAAAAAACAATTTCCCCGATATGCTTAAAATACCATCTATTAATTACCTTGTTCTCTTCACTACAATTCAAAAGGTAAATCTGGTTTTTTAGCCATTCCAACACTACTTGCACAGTAATCATTTTAACTCATTTGCATTCTAGAAAACTTGGCCTTTCTGTACATTTTTTGTGGCTTAAAAAAAGTACTTCTTGGGCTTCCCTGGTGGTGCAGTGGTTAAGAACCCGCCTGCCAACGAATGGGACCACGGGTTCGATCCCTGGTCTGGGAAGATCCCACATGCCATGGAGCAACTAAGCCCGTGCGCCGCAACTACTGAGCCTGTGCTCTAGAGCCCACGTGCCCTAGAGCCCGTGCTCCGCAACAAGAGAAGCCACTGCAATGAGAAGCCCGCGCACCGCAATGAAGAGCAGCCCCAGCTTGCGCAACTAGAGAAAGCCTGCACATAGCAACGAAGACCCCACGCAGCCAAAAATAAATTTTAAAAAAATCTCTAGCACACAGATATTTATAAATGTCAAAAGAAAGAATGTTGTCTTACCATCAGTTTAATATTTTCTTTCTAGCCATCATTTACCAAAATAATAAAAAAGCAGTTCTGAACCACAAAGAGATAGCAATCTTTACCAATTTTGGCCAGAGTACACCTGATAGTAGTACTCAGAAATCAGTTACCACTGAACCAGTTTAATTTCTCTAATTACTCAAAGACTCACAACTAGCACCTCTTTCAAATATTTAAGCAGAGGGCTTTATTATAAAAATACTAATAAAAAAGCACTAGCCAGCTTTGGTTAATTTAAAGAACAGCTATAACTATTTTGGTTACTGCTATCATCACAGTCTCTCTCAATAGCCAAGAAATTAACTTGGGGAAGTTCTTATTTTCATATGCTGGGAAGACATCCGGAATTACCATGTCCAGATACACTCTAGATATACCACTGATGGATGCTCTGCAATTACTGAAAACTAAATAGATTTATCTCAGCTATTTATTTATTTATTTAAAAAAATTTTTTTTTTGGCCGCACCGCATGGCATGCAGGATCTTAGTCCCCTGACCACCCGTGCCTCCTGCAGTGGAAGCGCAGAGTCCTAACCACTGAACTACCAGGGAATTCCCTATATCAGCTTTTTAAATAAGAGGTGATACGTAGGAAATAAAAATAGGTTGAGAAACCAGTAATTCTTAAAGTCTGGCTCAAATCTAGAACACTGTCAAAAAAATCACATTGAAGAACTATTTACAGTTACTGATAAGCAACATCCCTATTATTATTAGATGTCGAAAATGCTTTACTGTGGTACTTAGTTCCTGTTTATTAATGTTAAAATACAATGTTATAGTATCTCCTGTATTAAAAACAACAACAAACTCTTAATTTCACCCCTGGTAATCTAATCCAGACATGGCTTTAAATACCATCTATAATAACTAATGAATTCCCCAATTCATATTTCCAGCCCTAATGTATTCCCTAAATCCCAAGCTCATATCTAACCTTTCAGCACTCTACCATGGATGTCTAAGTAGGCATCTCAAACATGCTAAGTAGGGCTTCCCTGGTGGCACAGTGGTTGAGAGTCCGCCTGCCGATGCAGGGGACACGGGTTCATGCCCCGGTCCGGGAAGATCCCACATGCCACGGAGCGGCTAGGCCCGTGAGCCATGGCCGCTGAGCCTGCGCGTCCGGAGCCTGTGCTCCGCAACGGGAGAGGCCACAACAGTGAGAGGCCCGCGTACCGCAAAAAAAAAAAACAAAAAAAAAAAACCAAAAAAAAACATGCTAAGTAGCATGTCCAAAACAAAGTGACTTTTCTTCCCCAATCTTGCCCTACCCCAAATCTTCTTCATTTTACTTAAAGGAATCACTGAGGTGCTCAGACTAAAAAGCTAGAAATCATTCGTAATCCTCTGCCCTACAACATCCACTAAATTTTAAACTATTCTTTACACAGCAACTACGACAATAATTTTAACAAGATCATGCATATCATTCCCTACTGAAAACACTCCAACAGCTTTTTATACTTAGGATTCAACCCAAATTGCTTACCTGGGCCTCTACCTATCTCTCTGACCTCTTCCACCACTTTCCTCCTTGATCACTCACTTCAACCATACTGTCATCTTACTTTTCCTCCAGGACCTTAATACCTCCTCTTTCCTCTCCCTCTGCAACACTGTCCCTCCAGCTCTTTACATGGTTCCTTTGGGCTTATCATTCAGGTCATTAATTCACCACCTCAGAAAGGCCTCATCTGACTAAATTTACCTCCAGTCATCCTCCATCCCCTAACCTGTTTATTTTCCTCCTAGCATTTATTATTCAGGTATTACACTAGTTGTCTCTCTCCATCACTAGAATGTAAAATATATGACGACTTTACCTTGTTCATAATTTGTATGCACAACCTAAAACAGTGACTGGCACACAGCACATATCCAGAAATATTTGTGACACAAATGAATGCTGAGGGAATACAATAAAGTAGACAAAGCAACTATCTGTCTGTTTGTGTGGCAGGAGATTTAATGCTGGATTAATGTTGTCATCGATAGATCACAAAGTTCACAAGAAAGGAAGGAGGAGGGTCTAAGTTCTAAAATATGACTACAGAATTACAAACAATACCTAATCAGAAAAAAAGGGGACATTTAAAGAAACCAAGTGGATTTCACAAGGAAATGTGCACCTGAGATATTAAAGTACCCCAAAGTTGAAAGAAGTATTATGGGTTTAAGTACAAATACAAGAGTAGCACAAACTTATTTTAAAACATCTGAGTCATAAAAACAAGCTAAAGTTTGTGAAAAAGGGCAAGGGGTGGCTACAGTTGAAGCAAGGATAAGTAAGGGACAGGACCAGTGGCTAAGAGAAATATTGTAATGTTAAATGACAAAAGGTTTCACTTCAGTAGCCTCCATAAAGGAGACTAATTCTTCACAGTGGAAATGTTTTATTCCTAAAAAATGTTTTCAGTGTAGCCCAAGTAAGTGAGGAACTAGGAAGAGAACAGCAAACCTCTTTAAGCAAATTCAAGTGTTTAAAGAAGTGTGTGTCTTTTAGGGGCCAGCTTGCCTTTACTAAACTTAAGTTATCCTGAACTGACCTCTTTTTCTTATTAGGTAGGGTTATTAGTCGGCCAGAACAATGAAGGAATAATTCTCAGTACTTCTTGCAGACTACAGAACCATGCATACCCTCTTGACCTAGTAATTCAACCTCAGGGAATCGTTTGTAACAAAAAGGAAAACATATTTTAAAGCAGGGTAATAAAGAGCACATCATAGTTCTCACAATACATTAGAATACTATATGGCTTTTAAAACCTATATATATATTGAGACAAGGAAAATTTTATATGACATAAGCAGAAAAAAATACCAAGGGAATATAACTATAAAACCATGCAAAACATTGCTAGTATTAAGAGAGAATTTTAAGTAATGTGAACACTTAGATAAGGAATAGGGGTTTGTTTAGCAGCAAAAGTTCAGGTTCATAACTGAATAAGGAGTAATTAGTACTTACTAATTACTGCAGTTAGTAACACAACTGCAGGATGGGAGTAGCCTGGATAAAACAATGTTTAAGTTGAAAAAGATCTAGGCATTCTAACTGACTGTAAGTACAATTTAATGGTGTAATGTATCTGAAGTAAGAATTGATGTAATTAGGCTGCATTATTATAAGCATGATGTCTGGAATAAAGAAGACAGTCCCACAAGGCCCCACATGCTAAGTACATATCTCAAATACTGTGATTAGTTTTAAGTATCCCATTAAGAAACTCATTAGCCAACCAGAAGACCTGCCAAGGAGGGAGACCAAAACTATGTCATATAAGGAAAAACAATGAAACAACTGTGGATATTAAATCTGAGAAAAGATATGGGGAAGATGAGATAGCTATTTCAAGTAACTAAAGAGCTGACATTTGGAAGAGATATAAAAATTATCTTGTGTTTGTTCAAAGGGCAGAACCTTTGGACCTTTAGGTGGAAATCAGAGGGAAGACAGACTTTGGGTCAAATTCTGGCAGTATGAACTTTTAAACAATGAAATAGATTTCTATTTATAGTACATTTCCCTTCTTTATAACATCCAAGTAGATACCAGATGATTATCTGATAGGGTTTGGGATGGGGGAAAAAATCATTGCTTTAAATGACAAGTTGATTTAGATAGTATTCAAGGCTCCTGAAAACTCTTGTGGACTTAGGGTTTAAAATTTTAAAATTAAGTCTACATGAAAGGTTAAGCCATTAAAATTTATTAAAAAGAAATAAAAGGATACCTTGGCCCAGGTTTTGGGATTTTGCCAGCCTTGAGTTTATCAATAATTTCTTCAATATCCTTAGGTGTCAGATCCTCCTAGAAAAAAAAGTAAAATAGTCATATTAAAATTACATCCTACCTCAAAATCAGTGTAAATCCCTAATAACAGTTTATTGTCTGTCTCAGCTCACAAGTTAGTTACCAAGGCAGCAACAACTGAGTAAGTCCTATACAGTCTGTCCTGCTAAATGCAATAGCAATAGGAGCTGCAGCTGAAGAGGCAGCACAGAGCAGTGCTTTGAAGGGAGATAGTTCTGCATTTGAGCTGAAGTCCCAACACTTACTAGCCAGCAATCTGAGAGAAATTACTCAGCTTCCCCAAATCTGTTTCTTCATTCATAAACTGACTTCAGAGCGTTTTAAGGATTAAGAGAAAATAAATAAAATAGAACACTGCCATGCACGTGCTCAACAAATGCTATGTCCTTGAAGAATCAGTGAGATGCAAATAGTAATTAGCACCAGCAGTCATAAAAAGTAGATGCCTAATATCTATCCCTAAGCTAAAGATCTAATACCCTAGTGATATCTTCTTTATTTCCCAGGTGAAATTCACCCTGTTGCAAACTTCACTTAATTTTCGAAGGGAAAAGTAAAAAACTTATTTTGGACACATTTATTTTAATGATCCTGACCCTCCAATCCCGGTTTCAACCAGAGCAGCTTTGTATTTTGTACACTATGCACCTGTGTAAAATTCTTACCTCAAGGGTTCTGTTATTTAAAATAACAAATACAATTAAAACACATAGACACACTCCTACCCCTGGCTGTACCCTAGGTTTAGTCAAAAGACAGTCAAAACAGAATGGGGCAAGATTAAACTAATGAAAGTGCCTAAACTACATTATATCCCCTCTACCCCTCCCAAACTGTTAAGTACTTAAGAAAATGTTTTTAGGACCCTGGTACTATGCTAGAGAAATCATGATTCAGTTCTGTATATTCAATGCCTAGCCTCATAGAAGCCCATTAAAATAGAATAAACATTTACACAAATAAGAACTGCTTAGGGTGCAACAGATGCTCAGAACCTCAAAACTAGAAGGAATCTTTAAACTCACCTAATGATTTTATCCCCCCAACTCTTTATTATGAAAATTTGAAAAGTATACATGAATAACCATATTCCTTACCATATCTGAATTATGTACACATATGCCTTTGGTTTCGTTTTTTTGTTTTTTTTTTTTGGCTGTACATTTAAAAGCAAGTTGCAGATATCACTGCACAGCTTGTGGGATCTTAGTTCCCTGACCAGGGACTGTACCCAGGCCACAGTAGTGAAAGCCCAGAGTCCTGACCACTGGACCCCCAGGGAACTCCCAGAACATTTTTAAATGTTCTTAAGTAACACAATGTCATTACCACACCCAATTAACTAACAATAATAATTCCTTAATAAAATCAAATGTCAAGACCATATTCAAAGCTACCCAACCATCCTCAAAATAGATTTAATATTTCTCTCTAATCGGTATCCAATGACAGTTTATGTGACTATTTCATTTTATCCACTGGTCAGCTGAGATCCATAAAAGTTAACTGCCTTGGGCTTCCCAGGTGGCGCAGTGGTTAAGAATCCGCCTGCCAATGCAGGGGACACAGGTTCGAGCCCTGGTCCGGGAACATGCCAAATGCCGTGGAGCAACTAACCATGTGGGCCACAACTACTGAGCCTGTGCTCTAGAGCCCATGTGCCACAACTACCGAAGCCCGCACACCTAGAGCCCGTGCTCCACAACAAGAGAAGCCACCGCAATGAGAAGCCCACACACCGCAACGAAGAGTAGCCCCCACTTGATGCAACTAAGGAAAGCCCGCGTGCAGCAATGAAGACCCAACGCAGCCAAAAATAGATAAATAATAATAATTTAAAAAGTTAACTGCCTCACCAAAGACCATACCACTACTAACTGAATCTCTTGCATAAATCCGCAGTCTACTATATTTAGACTTACAGTGCTTCATACAAAGCCTTGACTGTCTAATTCCTGCTTAAATTAAGATCCTCATGATTATGAGTAAATTGCAGAAATGTGGGAAAAGGGTAAGTTATTGCCATATTTTTAAAGGAATTTTTTTTTTAAGTATGAGAAAGAGAAGGTAAGAAATTTGAATCACCATCATTAAAATGAAGAAAACCCCTATAGGTAATAAAAACATCCTAGAAATGCAAAATGCCAAAGAAGTCCAATTTCATCTTCATTTAAAAAAAAATTGTAGATTTCCATTACAGGCATTATGGCAGTCCAGCTATCCTGACTGAATGTCCTATTGTAACAACTAACAATACTGGATAAAATTTTTTTAAAAACTTTAAAATTTTATTAATATCAAGGCACTGACAAGAAAAAAATACCCAGAGGCAAAAAACTCAATGAAAACTTAGGGAGACAGTGGAACAGCAAAAAAACTTGGCTTCAGGGTTTCACAGCCTAGAGGGGCAAGGGACAAATCTCCAGGACACAGGAGGTCATCCAAACCACATAAAGCTGAGACCCCCAAAAGCTATACCCTCAATGTAAGGGAAAACTAGAAATTAAAACTGTCCCTCAAAAAAACCCTGCTACTCTGGAACCTTACACTTCAGGGGAAGAAGAGGGGAGGATATAAGAAGAAGGGACTTCTTTTGGGCCAGTAGTATTTCCAGGAGCAAGAGAGAAGCAAAGTCAATCCCTTCTTGAAGTATCTACCTTCAACACAGGCCTTAAAAGAATTTCCATAAACAAACTTCTAAGAATTATGAACTAACAAGATATTATGAATGACAGCCATGATATAATTAGGGTAGCAAGCAATTAAAAAATGATAACTAGAAAACTCCACACACTTGGATATTAAGAACACTTCTAAAAAACACAGATCAAAGAAGAAATCAAAATGCAAATTTAAAAATATTCAGAACTAAATGATAAAAATATTACTTACCAAAACTTGTAATGGGACTTCCCTGGTGGTCCAGTGGTTAAGAATACAGCTTCAAATGTGAGGGACACAGGTTTGATCCCTGGTTGGGGAACTAAGATCTCACATGCCGCAAGACAACTAAGCCCATGAGCCGCAACTACAGAGCTCACGCGCTCTGGAGCCCATGCCACTAGAGAGCCCATGCGCTGCAACTACTGAGCCCACTCGCTCTGGAGCCCGTGCGCCACAACTAGAGAGAAGCCCACACACGGCAACAAAAGATCCCACAGGCCATAACTAAGACCCAACACAGCCAAAAATAAATAAATAAATAAATATTTTTTAAAGAAAGAACTTGTGAGGGGCTTCCCTGGTGGCTCAGTGGTTAAGAATCCGCCTGCCAATGCAAGAGACACGGGTTCGAGCCCTGGTCTGGGAAGATCCCACATGCCACAGAGCAGCTAGGCCTGTGCGCCACAACTATGAGCCTGTCCTCTAGAGCCCACGAGCCACAACTACTGAGCCCGCGCACCTAGAGCCCATGCTCTGCGACAAGAGAAACCACCACAATGAAAAGCCCACACACCGCAACGAAGAGTAGCCCCCGCTCAACAAAACTAGAGAAAGCCTGCACAGCAGCGAAGACCCAACGTACCCATAAATAAATAAATACACAAAATAACTTCCTTAAAAAAAAAAAAAAAACTTCTGAGATCTGACTAAAGCAGTTCTTAGAGTTATGATACAATCTCTGTCAAATTTTTAAAACACAATATAGTGTTATTAGCATGCCTAGATACATGTATTTTGAAAGTTTAAAAAACATGTACAGGAAAAACACACTAAATTTATGATAGTGCTTATCTCTGGGAATGAAAGGAAAAGAACAGGATTTTGAATGGGGGTGGGGGAGGTTTACCCTCACCTATAGTTTATTTCTGCATATAATAATGATAAAAATTATAATACCTAAAGCAAGTGTGGCAAAATATTATCTATTAAGCCTTGGTGGTTATTTTTCATATTTATATGTAAATTATTAAAATTTTCATTATTTAAAAGATTTTTTAAAATTTATTTATTTACTTTTGGCCACGTTGGGTCTTTGTTGCTGTGTGTGGGCTTTCTCTAGCTGTGGAGAGCGGGGTCTACTCTTCGTTGCGACGCACGGGCTTCTCACTGCAGTGGCCTCTCTTGTTGTGAAGCACAGACTCTAGGGGCGCGGGCTTCAGTAGTTGTGACACGCGGGCTCAGTAGTTGTGGCTCGCAGGCTCTAGAGCGCAGGCTCAGTAGTTGTGGTGCACAGGCTTAGTTGCTCCACGGCATATGGGATCTTCCCGGACCAGGGCTTGAACCTGCGTCCCCTGCACTGGCAAGCGGATTCTTAACCACTACGCCACCAGGGAAGCCCCTATTTAAAAGTTTTAAAAATATGTCATTATCTCCTGGAGATAATGTTTAATCATAATAATTTTTTTAAAACGTTCTGGTGGACAACAATGTGGAAGCTAAAACTGACATATTTTATGTAAAGTTTTTCTATTCTTTGATTTTTAATAAAGTTTGGAAACCAGGAAAAAAGAAACCTTCTAGATATTTATGCCAACAGTTTCTTCCAAATGAGTAATTCAGAAACCAACATCCACATGACAAGAAACCAAATGTTTAAAATATTTTAAATATAACATCATACAACTTTATATTAAGTAAATACTCACATAGTAGTTGTCATTTATTTGAACCATTGGTGCGTTTACACAGGCCCCTAAACATTCCACTTCTATAAGAGTGAAAAGTTTGTCAGGTGTAGTCTCTCCAACCTTTATTCCTAAAAATATAAATAAGTACTGGTAAGGACTAGGTTATATTTTAATTGCAATATAGTTTAAGAACCAAAAAAAACCCCAACATAAAAAGCATATATATAGGGGCTTCCCTGGTGGCGCAGTGGTTGGGAGTCCCCCTGCCAAGGCAGGGGATGCGGGTTTGTGCCCCGGTCTGGGAGGATCCTGCATGCTGCGGAGCGGCTGGGCCCGTGAGCCATGGCCGCTGGGCCTGCGCGTCCGGAGCCTGTGCTCCGCAACGGGAGAGGCCACAGCAGTGAGAGGCCCGCGTACCGCCAAAAAAAAAAAAAAAAAAGCATATATATATATAAAGTATTTACAGAGGCATATATAAAGTATTCAAGAGCATTAAATTTCTTAAACAACTCTGTATAGTTATTATAGAACATTCAAGGATTTAAGTGGACTTGTTCCTTTAAAAACAAATTTCAGAGGACTCATCTCCAGTGTTTGTTGTTACATAACAGGGCATCAGACCATATTATCTTCATTTTGATCATGATAATTAACCTACTAAAATCAGTCATACTATCAGATGGGCAAAGACTCAGAAAACAGCTAATGTCAAGATCATTAAGAATGTAAGGAATATAGGTACTCTCATATCTTTAGGGAAGGCATTTTAGCAAAATATAGTAAAATCTGACCCAGCAATTCTACTTCTTGTAAACAACCTTCATGTACAATTGGACAAGTATGCAAAGACATGTTGTACACATGAAAGTAACTTCAGAATAATTTAACTTATAATAGAAAAATGAGGCACACATATTACTATAGCCAAAATCAAGTGCAAAAAGCAAACAGACATATTACATTTATGTATTTAATAATGAAAATAATTAAAACAACATAAAATCTAAAACTAATATACCTGTTATCAGAATTTGTACCTCGGAGATGGGGGGATAGGATTCTGAGCAGACTTCAGACTTCTGTCTTACATACTTCTATACTCTCCAACTATTTTTACAACATGCAAGTAACAACAAAATTAAGAGACACCTCCTTTTACTTCATTTGATATGTATAGTGATAAATGCAGCAATGGCAGTTTTATATAATAAAATGCCCTTTTAATTCTGTAAATGCTACTGTAATAACTTCTTTTTTAAACGTCTTTATTGGAGTATAATTGTAATAACATCTTATTCCAAATTTCCCTTCCTGAAGCATTCTTTCTATTCTAGTAACATTTTTGGTTTTAAAATAAATTTATTTATTTATTTTTGGCTGCATTGGTCTTCATTGCTGCGCGCGGGCTTTCTCTAGTTGCAGTGAGCGGGGGCTACTCTTCGTTGTGGTGCTCAGGCTTCTCATTGCGGTGGCTTCTCTTGCTGTGGAGCACGGGCTCTAGGCACACAGGCTCCAGTAGTTGTGCCACTCAGGTTTCAGCAGTTGTGGCTCACAGGCTCTTGAGCACAGGCTCAGTAGTTGTGGTGCATGGCCTTAGTTGCTCTGTGGCATGTGGGATCTTCCCAGACCAGGGCTCGAACCGTGTCACCTGCGTTGGCAGGCAGACTCTTAACAAATGCGCCACCAGGGAAGTCCTAGTCTCATATCTCACTTGTTCCAAGTCTTGTTTGGAAGGATACAAGGATGATATAGTCACTTCTTTATGTGCCACATGCTATCACACAACAAGTGAAACTTAATTTTCTAAACAATGAAAACTTTAAAACTTAGAGAAGCTTTTAAAACATACTCAATGGTTAAGGAAGAAAACATGAAAACTCAGCTTTGAGGAGAACTAAAGAATACAAAATAGGAAGCAATAATGGTGGGCAAACACAGTAAGACAAAAATTTACTCGTGAAGTACAGATCCAGTAAGATTGGTAAAAGCCTGAAAATATAGGTAAGAAATAGGTCAAATCTCGAAAGACAACCCTATTTTTTCATAAAATTTATAAATATACTGTGTCCCATACCAAGCTTTTTCTGAATGGCCTCCAGTATGCTGTCGGAGTTACGAAGCATGCAAGGCGTAGTAGTGCAGACTTGAACATGATACTTTCCAACTGGCTTTCGATTATACATCGTATAAAAAGTTGCTACTTCATATACTCTCATTGGAGGTACTTGTAAAACTTCTGCAACCTAAAATATTTTAAAATATGATTACAATATTTATTAATTGAGCATATTACTTCAATTTGGTAAAAACCAAAAAAGTTCTTCGAAAGCAGAAACTATATCTGGTATCTGCAAGGCTAAGTCCTTCCATTTTGACACTTAAAAATTATACATATATCCAGGTTTTGACATGAAAAAAGAACTCATTAAATGGCATTTCAAATGACAAATATATTAAACTTTCTCTTATCAGGGATTCTAAAAGAAATGTATTCTCAAAAGACGTCTAATCCCGGCTCACTTGTGCAAGATTAAAGTAGATATGCTAAATTTAATTTAGTGATACTAAACCAGGCTTATATGTCTGAATATTTCTCTCAAAATACACACACTGGGGCCTGATCAATGGAATAATTGTAAGGCCCTGGTGTTTAACTGAAAAAGCTCCCCCAAGCTGCTGCTATGCACCTCCCTACACCTTAGTGATGGTTAAGGATATGATGCTTGAGCCTCTGGATTTTGTTTTTGTTGTAAGGTTTGGCTTTTCTTTGTGGGGGGGGGACAGTAACATTAAAAATCTCAAAGTGGAAAGAATCTTGATTCTATTCTCTATATGCTATTTCTTGCCTCACACATATACATCCAATTCTAAATAGAACAGGACAATATTTTTGAAATGTTCTCACATTAGTTTCTCATTTATTTTATTTTGCTCTGCTAAGCTTGACACTCAGCAAGACTTCCAACAAGCTTACCATTATTAAAAACATAAATTTTTCAAAAAAAAAGTATTTATGATTAGAAATGCATCTAAATCATTATTGAGGAAGTTGGCTATTATAAAAATAATGTAAGGAATTTAGAAAACCCCCAAATATATATGTGATTTACTGGAAAAAAAAAGAAAAATAAGCACCTATGTTTACTAAGTATAGTACCAACCAAACTTGCTTTATAACATTTTTCATAGTAAGAAAACAAAAAACTAAAGGTCCACAACAGTGTTAGAGTACTGTACAAAGTAAATAAGAGATCAATGAGCTATATCTAAAATTTGCATCCGGGATTCCATTAGATAAACTGAGGACATTCCTATACCCCAAGAAAGATGATAATGGTCTAACCTAATAGTTAGACTTTAGAAAGTGAAAAGGAGAATGAAATATAGCAGAATCTCTGCAATAGTCAGTCAAGTAGAAAATGCATAGAATTAGAAATGATTCAGTCCCAGCTCTATCACTTAGAAATCATAATATAATAATTGGAAGAGCTCTACCTAGTTCAAAATCATCATTGCAGATGAGGAAGTCCAGAGAAAAATCAGATCTCTTAGTTCAAAGTAAAATATGTTTTCCATTATATCACATTGGCTTATTAGTCATGTGATTCTCACAAGAATCAAATAACATAAGGTTTTATATGGCACTTTATAAATGATACACTGTAACATAATACCATACAAATGTAGTTGTATTAATAGGATATGAATAAACTTGAAATTTGGATTACTGCTGAAAACACTATTAGGAAAAAATGAATCCTAAAACATGCATGAATATATTAACCATATTTAAATGGGTCACCCATAAGATTTCTGTAGGTTGCGGATTCCAAGCTGCCATAATCAAGTGTCGTAAATACCATGTATTATATGTATTTTTGTTAAAGCCTGGAGCCAAAGATGCAAAATATTAAAAAGATTCACATTAGCTGTGAGCAGATCCTTTGCTCTGCAATTCTAGTGTTTAAGCAGTACATTCATTTTCAGAATAGCTTGACAGCAAATTATACACATTTGGGATCTTTATTATTATTGCCATGTCTCTCAAAGACAGAAAACAAGAAAGCCTCTTTCACTATAATGCCTTTACTACTTCTTGCAAGGATAAAAAGCTCTACCCTTTCAGTTCTCTGCATTATTAAGGGAACCAACAAAAACATAAATGTAATTTGAGGTATGAAACATATAAATGATTAAAGGGCTTCAAACTCCTGGACTGATATCAATGAATGTCAAGAGAAATTTCTACATAAGGAAGTTACTATACACAATCTCTCCTCTTTTTGAACTAACACAAAAATGAAGTACCTTGTTCATAGCAGAGATGGGCAGCCATCCATTCTGTCTTTGGGCTAAATCCAGGACTGGAAGCACAGCTGCTGCTTTATGCCCTTCTGGGTAGTTTTTTACAATTGCCTCTATCCTCTGTATCAAAGAAAAAGCACTTGTTTTTATACATCTGGAAGATACTAAATATTTTGTAAATTAATTATAATGTTAATTTAGTAATACCTTATAGTTTTCCGGTGTGAAATCAAATGGAGTATCTGGGTTATTCTCAGGAGTATCTCTGTGCTACACAAAGGAAAAAAAATGTTTTCCAAAATTATCAAAATTCCCTCAAAAGTGTGAATAACTTTGTACTTTACTACTGCTGTTCATTTAACCTCTGCTTTAATT
This sequence comes from Physeter macrocephalus, assembly GCF_002837175.3. NCBI lineage: Eukaryota > Metazoa > Chordata > Mammalia > Artiodactyla > Physeteridae > Physeter > Physeter macrocephalus. The sequence continues at coordinate 27,789,772 of NC_041232.1, forward strand.
TGAACATGATATACATCAACCTATCCTTGCATCAAGAAGAATGGCTAAACTAATTATGAAATACAGATCTGATGAGTATGATTAACAAAATATTAGAATTCAAAAATTTAGAAGTTTTCAAAATCATCCTTTATAGGTTACGAGAAGTAGCTTTAGGATCAAAACCCAAAAAAAGCATTATACAACTTGATTAGAGAACAGGATCTTCTAATGTAATCTAATTACAAAAAATTACCAATTATTGGAAGCATTATGAAATTAAGACACAAAGTTTTTTGTAAATTTATTTATTTGGCTGTGCCGGGTCTTAGTTGCGGCACGCGTGATCTTCGTTGTGGCATGCGGGACCTTTTTTTTTTCCTTCTTTTGGCAGTACATGGGCCTCTCACTGCTGTAGCCTCTCCCGTTGTGGAGCACAGGCTCCGGACGCGCAGGCTCAGCGGCCATGGCTCACGGGCCTAGCCGCTCCGCGCCATGTGTGATCTTCCCGGACCGGGGCACGAACCCATGTCCCCTGCATCAGCAGGTGGACTCTCAACCACTGTGCCACCAGGGAAGCCCCGGGACCTTTTTTTAAAAAATTATTATTTATTTATTTATTTGGTTGCGTCAGATCCGTTGAGAAAGGCGGGCTCCTTAGTTGTAGCTCATGGGCTCCTTAGTTGTGGCATGTGGGCTCCTTAGTTGCAGCAGGCAGGCTCCTTAGTTGTGGCATGCATGTGGGATCTAGTGCCTGGACCAGGGATCGAACCCGGGCCCCCTGCACTGGGAGTGCGGAGTCTTAACCACTGAGCCACCAGGGAAGTCCCGGCATGTGGGATCTTTAGTTGCGGCATGCAAACTCTTACTTGCAGCATGTGGGATCTAGTTCCCGGACCAGGGATGGAACCCGGGCCCCCTGCACTGGGAGTGCAGAGTCTTAGCCACTGGACCACAACGGAAGTCCCTAAGACACAAAATACTGAGTGTGAAAATATGTGCATTTTTCCAAAAAAGAGTGTATCGGATTGTTAAAGGGACCTACCTCCTACTACAAAAGCACCATTTCTTCCCCACACAACAGAAACTAGCCAACAGCTAGTTTTCTGTAACAGAAACTAGCCAACAGCAAGCTTTATTTCTTCTCCAAAAGAGCAGGCCCTCTTCAAACACTGACAAGAAATGGCATGTCAACAGGAAATCAAATGAGTCACACTGAGATTAACACTTACATCAATTAATGTTTTGTATGTATGGTGAACACAGAACTGAATCCCTTAGTAAGTTAACTCTCAGAGTTCTGGTTTTTCAAGGACATAGAAGAGAAAAAAAGCGGAAACTTTGGACAATGATCTCGAATGTTTTTAGACAAAGATGACAAAATACAAAGCAGGACTCTACTTATTAATAGTATAGCTAACTCATTTATTAAGAGTCAGCCTAAAAATAATTCATTTTCCAAAATGATACCACTAACTCTAAATCATCATACAAGTCCACTAAATTGCCTTTAAACACTAGATTGAGTCCTAAAAAATGTACCTTGTCACAAAAAGGGGATACATATCTTAGCCTTTCTGAATTGTGCAACCAAGCTAGGGAATTCATCGACCTCTACCTGTAGTGAAACCCTGGACATGAAAAACATAAAGCCCAACTGCCAATGTGTTCCCTGTATTACTAAAATCTATGAGTTTCAAGCTAGTGCCATTTTGGGATTCCCCAAGTTGCAGCCTCAGAATCTTCACTGAGCCAACATGAATGATTTTTAAGAATCTAAAGTGTGACAAGAAATCAGGTTAGGTTCACAGTTATTTCACCAAGGAATAATCTAAATTCTTATTCCCAGAGTTGCCCTGGTATCAATTTAAATTTGAGAGGTTTAGCTGGAACAACACCTCTTGAAATGTAGTGAATTCAATTAGCTATGTTTAAATTCCCACAATGGCCAGCAGATACCAAAGACACTGGCGTTTGGCTTCCCTGGTGGCGCAGTGGTTGAGAGAGTCCGCCTGCCGATGCAGGGGATACGGGTTCGTGCCCTGGTCCGGGAAGATCCCACATGCCGCAGAGCGGCTAGGCCCGTGAGCCACGGCCGCTGAGCCTGCGCGTCCGGAGCCTGTTCTATCTACCCAAATTTCCAAGTCCTTCCATTCTGAAGAAATCTAAGTAATTACTTACCACAAATAAGGTTCCTCCAGCTCCATTCTGCACAGCTGTCTTATGCAAATTCCTTACATGTCTTCCCTAAAATTTTAAGAAAGTTTAGTCAATCAAAAGCCTTATGAAATTTTAAGATCCATAATTTAAAATAATAGAATCAACTGATAGAAGTAGAATATCTTAAGAGATATGGCCTACCACACTACACCATGCCCACCTCTATTTCAGGAGAGATATAAGGAAATGGAGATTCAAAGGTAAGGTTACTAACTTGCCTAAGGTAACACGCATGAGTCAGTGGAAGAACCAGAATGACAACCTAATCTCCTGAGTCGCATATCCTTTCTCCTACATTCTTTTGGCGTGCAATTGCAGTTAATGTACCATTAACTTACTGCCTTTCACTTTTGTCTGAATCAAGTTGGATAGCTTTCATTTCATAAACATGTTTTCATTCTGTAAAAATGAGTTGAATGTACACCCCCTTTTCAATTCTTTACATTAGTTTAGAAACTCCAGCCATGAAAGTAGTTTCAGAAAGCTTCTTATAATGCTATGCAGATTGACCACACTCAATTGATTTGGAAGGAATCCATCTGATTACTCTCTATGTTGCATTTCATTTCTCTTTGCCTTATTGCTTCTCCCTCACTTCTACCTTCTCTACCCTCTCCCTGAAAAGCAATTCTACTGTTGTTCAGAAATCCTCCAACTTCTGAGTTCTACTAACCACAGATGGTAGAACATTGGATTAAACAAAGCATGGAACTGGCAAAGAGCTGGACAATTCAAAGGCAAACATAACAGACAAGGAAGCAAAAGCAGTGATATAACACAATCACAGATTTAACTTTCCCCTAGATCCAAATAATATTTCAGTTGAAGAAATAAGTTTACACAGAACACTTGCTTTAATTAACAAGAAAAGACCCAGGTACAGAATGTGAAACATAGGTATAAAATATGGGAGTGATAAATATTTTCAGGATAATGGGGGGAGGAGGGGAGAATCTGATCAGCTGTGGTACACAAAGGGGCTTCAACTGTGTTGGTTTTGCTTTCTTTCTTAGGCAGCAAGTGGATGGATACACAGTGTTTATTATATTCTTTTTGCTTTTTTGTGTCTGAGATATATGATAAAAATTTCCTTTAAAATAAATGCAACACACACAACACACACATATTATACATTACATATTATGTAGCTAAGAAAAATATTTCTTAAAAATAATGACAGAAAGAAGTGTTTGTGGCACAGTCATAACTGGAAAATATCAAGGTTAAACAAAACAAACAAAAAAGCATAAACTACTATCTCAATGTATTCAATATAGACATTAATGAAAATACTAGATGGCCTTAACAATTAAAAGTGCTTATCTGTTATTATGATGTTCACAAGATTACAAAGGACTCATATTTTGTTTCTTATATTTTTCTCTATTTTCTAGGTTTCTTTTAGCATGAATTGACAAACTGAAAAAAAATTCTTATTTAAAACAAAACATTCATCAAATACAAAATGAAACATCTACTGTTAATCCTATTTCTCCTTCCAATTTCCCAGTATATCAAAATAAACACCACCAATCTCTAAGTTAGAATAGCTTCAGTTTTGATCCTTTCCTCATTATTCCAGGATATGTCACATACCTTACTTAAAAATATACAGATAATCTTGAAAAGTGGTTTTGAGGCCTGTGTAGCGGCATACTGGAAAATCTATTTTGAGGCACTCTCTGGCTGCCCTGTAATTCTGCACATGCATGTGAATTTACACACACACACACACACACATTCATTCTCTCCCTCTCTCTCTCTCCAAAACAGAGTGTTTTAAAGTCCAAATTCTTGAAGACAGACTACATACTGATTGAGAACAGTCAGGAAAAAGTAGTTAAGTTACAGAAAGAAACGCTGGAGTTTCAGATGATGATGATGATTTTTTTTTTTTTTTTGCGGTACGCGGGCCTCTCACTGTTGTGGCCTCTCCCGTTGCGGAGCACAGGCTCCAGATGCACAGGCTCAGCAGCCATGGTTCACAGGCCCAGCCACTCCGCGGCATGTGGGATCTTCCCGGACCGGGGCACAAACCCACGTCCCCTGAATCGGCAGGCGGACCCTCAACCATTGCGCCACCAGGGAAGCCCAATGATGATTTTTTTTAATGGAAGATTTGGGTTTAGATCACCATGCTGCCACTTGCTAACGTGTGACCTTGCGCAAGTCACTTAATTTTTTTGTGCCAATTTCTGTATCTGTAAAAACAGGGATATATACTTACTGAAGTATTCTGAGGTTCAAATAGTCAGGTACTATATAACCTTATCTCTGAAGATACTATAAACCTGTTAAAGCGTTACTACATCTGCCTAGCTGATATGGGGATAAAACATTTAATAACTGAACAATGGAAGATTTAAACTGCATTTTGAGAACTGTGCTGTGTTAGCTAACTAACACAGAGTCATTGTCACTACTTGCCTGCTGTAAGTCTTTTCCCTTCCTTCTTAAACCCTGAAAAAGCTAGAATTGAAACCCACTATTAATTCTTCACTATCAAATTATATTCTTGTTTATGAAAAAAAAAAGTTTCTTGAATTTTCATTTGGAGTTCAGTGAATTCAACTGGAATTCACTCAAGTATAGACATTTTCAGAGTCTAATGAGAAACTAGACTCCAGTCTAGTGAAAAGCCTAGACTCTAGTCTAAGCAGGGGGGAAATTCAGCTTACTCTTCAAATCAGTCCCGCCTAGCTAAGTTGTTCTTTTCCAGTTCTAAGATGATTTCGTCCTAGAATGCTTCTTTCTCCTAAAAGTGAAACTGAATTCAAATGGCCCATTAAGTAGGGAAAAGACTACTTATAATTCAAACTTTTTTTAAATTGAAGTATAGTTGATTTACAATATTATGTTTCAGGTGCACAACATAGTGATTCACTATATTTATATATATATTTATATATTATACTCTTTATAGATTTTTAAAGTTAAAAAATATTGGCTATATTCCCTGTACTGTACAATACATCCTTGCAGCTTATTTATTTTATATATAGTAGTTGTAACTCTTAATCCCCTACCTCTATCTTGCCCCTCCCCTCTATAATTCAAACTTTTAATATCTTATTTATTCCTTTATTGAAAATGCCTGATGTGGATATTATAATGAATGTAGTAAAATAGGTGAAGTTCCTAAAGATATCAAAAAACAGGGCAGCTTTGAAAACGGCCACGTGCTAACTTGCTGAGTAACAGTGTATGCCCAGTTGAAAAACAAATGAGGGCTAATATTTATCAGTTTACCTTCACTATTTTGCTTGCTTTTGTTTTATAAACAAATTGAGCCCTTTTTCTACTATTTTGAAGAAATCACCTTTGACATTAAGTTGCTAAAATTCCGGGTTAATGTATATATATTTAGGTTTTCCGTAAGAACAGAAGAGCTGCATTTACTGTTTTTTAAAAAAAAAATTTAAAAAAACACATAGCATATATAGGGAGACAGATTAGAAATGAAAAGGTCTGCCTCCCTTGGCTCACAAAATCCCCACATAGGTATTATTATCATCTCTTGTTTTACAGATATGGAAACTAAGGCTCAAAGAAGGAAAGAAAAGAACTTTCACTAGATCACACAGCTAAATACATGAAAAGTCAAACACAGGTTTTTCTGACTTGAGGACACGCCTTAACCACTAAAACTAAGTTTTGTAATATTTTCAATTATACATAGGAGAGTTTTACAAATGTTCTCCAAATAAAAGTTCCATCAATAGTTTAACTAAAAATGTTAATTTGGATTAAAGAAATATAAGTGATTTTACTAGCATTGTGAGAGAATTATCAAGTAAAATTTGGCCAAATTTTATATTATAGAAAAGCTAAAACAAACAACTCAGGTATTAAAGGAGCATTACAGATTAAGATAACCATATTAATGGTCACAATATTCGTGATTACTTTCAGCCATCTTGCCCATAAATTAAACAAAGCATTCTTTACAGATCTAAAATCCAATATGGATACCAATAACACTCCAATGTCCTAAGGAGAATACTTCATAGAAATGAAATGTCCAAACATCATTTCAGTCAGTCTCACCTTCACCAATTACTATAACCTTAGGGAGGCTGCTCTGCTTCTCTGCACCTAGGTTTGCTCATCTAGAAAATAACAGGAGTACCTATCTTAAAGTGTTAAGAAGATTAAATGAGATAAAGTGTTTAGCATACTATTTTTATCCTTACACTGGAGACTGAGTTCACATCTCCAATATAAAGATCTGAGTTTGTAGTGTGCAATAGTGACCTACTGAACCTCAGTGTATAAACTTAAAATGTGTTCATTTTCTCTTTCCCCGAAACTGTTTAAGGCTGTGGCAGGCAAGAATAATGGTGCCCCAAAGATACCCACATCCTAATCCTGGGAAGGTGTGAACATGTTAATATACACAGCAAAAGAGGACTACAGTTGCAGATGGAATTAAGGTTGCTAATCAGTTGATCCAAAAACAGGGAGATTTTCTGGATTATCAGGGTGGACCCAAGGGCTCTTAAAACACAGAGGAGTAAGCAAAGTTAGAGCAGGGTCAGGATGGTATGTGAGAGCATGACCTGCCCTTGCTGGCTTTGAAGATGGAAGGGGGCTATGGACCAACAAAGAAGGGCACCTTCTAGAAGCTAGAAAAGCCAAGGAAACAGGTTCTCCCCTAGAATCTCCAGAAAGGAAGGTGGCTCTACCAACACCTTGGTTTTAGCCGAGTGAGACCTATGTCAGACTTTTAACATACACAATCGTAAGATAATAAATTGGTGTATGTCACCAAATTTGTGGTAACTTGTTACAGCAGCAATAAAAAACTAATATAAATGCCCTCTAATCTCACTTTTCCTCCTCCCTCCCTCCCTTCCTTCTTCCCTCTCTCTCTCTCTCTTTCTTTCTTTGTAAAGAACTGGGTTAATGTCCTAGAGCCTAAATGTAGATACTGCAAAATCAATGGAATCTCTAATGGAATGGGAAAACATTTCATTCTACAAAACTTAAAATTTAGGAAGAAAAATGCCACCAAAGAACGTTCTACTTCTAGTACGACTGAGTAGATTATTATCAGGCCAAACCACTGGGTAACAACTATAAACTCTGGACAAAATATTTTTTAAAAAATTAAAAACCGAAAATCTTTCTGAAGGCACTGAAGAACAACCAAATGCAGGCAGACACATAAAGGGAGTCTAGACTTAGAAGAAGCCAATAAGGATTCTTTTTTTTTTTTCTTTACTTGTTTTACCGTGAAGGCAGGCCCCAGTCTATCCCATGCTGGGCAGCTAAAACTCCAAGAGAAAACCTGCAGCCTTAATATCTTGAAGTACCACAGGAGAGGCTGGGACAACCACAGGAGAGGCATAGGCAAGTGGGAAATCCCAGAAAAGGAAAAGCCAGAGAGGAGAAGCCCCCAATTCTGTGGCTGACTCCAAACATGCATGCACACAGGGCAGACTCCAAACAGCCCAGCTAAAAGAACTGAACCAATATTTGAGCCGCTGCCCACAAGGGAGCCAGACTGCAGTTCAAGTTAATTGCCTGCCTGCAACAACTACAACAAAATACTCTTTGGAGGAATTTAAAAAGTCTAGAGCCTCTATGACATCATTCACAATGTCCAGGATACAATCCAAAATTACTCAACATTAAACAACAAAAAAGGAAAACAACCCATTTTCAAGAAAAAAGACAATGGAGATTACCAAACAATAATTTCAAAACTGCTACAACAGTGCTTAAGGACAGAAAGAAAAAAATCTTCAATAAATGAAAAGACAGAAATAGAAACTACAAAAAAGGAACCAAATTAAAATTCTAAAACTGAAAACACAATCCTTCAAAATGCCACCACAACTCTCTCACCCCTACGACACTAATTAGTGGCTTGGGAGAGAGGCAGTGATGAGTTGTAAAATGGTGTCAACATTACAGAAAACTTTGGGCAATTACTGAAGGAAAGATGGAAATAAACCCATTCTGAGTAGCTATTGCTCCATATTTCATAATTTTTAGGCAATTCTTGACAATCGCTCAATAAGGTATTACTGCACTTTACAGAAAAGAAAAATAGAGCTCAAGGAGATTAAGAAATATGGCTCAAGGTCACACAATTAGTGTCTTCCCCTAGACACAGTACTAAATTCTGGATATTTTTAAAGCAATGACAAGCTGAATAAAAGCCTGTGGCTGAAGAAATTGGCAGCTAGCTAATAAAGCAGCAATTAAAACAAAATAAGCAAGTTCTTTGAAAATGTAACTGATTTCCTTAAAGGTTTCTCTTTTAGGAAAGGAACTTTATTGGTGAGACCACTTTACTCACATCTTTCCTGACTTTTGCTAGGTCATTCTGATATCCCACTATTTGTAAAAGGCTAGAAGGGCCTGATTAGAAAGGCAGTCACGGAATGTCACCTGTCATTATTATTATCCATTGTTACCTGAAGCCCAGCAGGTAACAGTAGAACCTCAAGCGTTTACTGAAGACCAAACTCTGCAAATTGGAATATTCCCACTTGACAGCCGAGGACACCAAGTGAGAACAATAAGAGCCCAAAGGCACAAAGGTGGAAAGACGGTGCACCCACCATCCAAACTCAGGTCTCCCTGCAAGGCCCTGAGCTCATCCTCCGCTACTGCGCACCACCGCCCTCCCTTCTGCCAAGAACTGATTCAACCTTTCTACGTTACTGCTGGGGGGAAGGCTACTTTCCTTCCGGTAAATGCCCTGCCGTCATCCTCGTCATTTCTGGAACACGCTCTGTTAAGTTAGTGCGAACGGGTGTTTGACCCCGAGAGTCAACGTCCTTTCTAAAGACGGGCTTGGATGTCAGGAGCGCGAGCGGCCCCGACGTCCTCCGGGTGCGGGACGCGGTGACGCCATCACACGACCAACTTCCCCACCTGCCAAGGGCAGTGCTGCTAGGGGACCCTGGGGCCGCCCTGCGCAGAGACTCGGCCTACTAGGCGGGCGGGGGTCCCGGCACCGCCCTCCCGCCTCCCGTCCGGAAGGAGGCCTCGCGCCCGCTGCAGCCGCACCGCCGACCCCCTCGCTCCGCGGGGACGCGGCCTCCCTGAGGTGGGCGAAGGCCGCGGTGTCCTTGCCGCCGCCCGGGGTCCCGTCCGGGGCCCTGGGCTCCCGCGTGCCCGCTGCAACAGGAGGCGTGGAGAGAGGGGGAGGGCGGCAGCAGCGCCCGCGCTCATTCGACCCTCCTTACCCACAGGGCGGCGAAGCCGGTCGCACGGGCCCGGAGCGCCGCGAAGAGAAACATAGCAGGCCAAACTGCAGGCCTCCGGGCCGCGCCAGGTACAGTCCCGAACGCCCGGCACGCACAGCGTGCGCGCCCCCGAGCCCACCCCGCGCGCCCAGGGCGGCGGGGGCGTGCGGGGGCGGCTGGGGCCAGTGGGCGGAGACTTCCGGGGCAGGGGCGGTGCCAGGACCCGCCGGCGCCCTAGAAGGCGGGTTCCGCGGGCCGCACCCGGGGACACCACCTTGAAAAGAGAGGTCCCCGGGCAGCGCCTTGCGGTCCGCCGACCCGGGTATTTGGGGTGAGCCTCCCTCCTGGAGCCTTAGGAGGATTTAACCGCCTCCTTTTTGATTGTGGTTGCCTGAATAAAAATTCCGTTCCGTTCCCCTATAAGTCGTATGTTACGAATTGCAGAATTGAAGATACAGGGGCTGCCCCCCAGTGAACTGGGCTTAGACACCAAATGCCTTGGTTCCCGTTGTTTTGCTTTAGAGGTGCGTGCCTACGTATTTAGGGACGAAATAATATGATGTCTGGAATTTGCTCCAGAGTAACGGGCCGTGAGTGACGACTGCCTGAAGCTGCGGGGTAGTGCTCGTTACAATTGTCGGGTCTTCGTACGTGTTAGAAATTTTCCATAAAAAAACTTTCCAAAGAGAAAAAAGCCACTTCCTTCTTGATGTTTGTTTGGTCATCTCTGGAAATTCCAGCAAGTATTTACTCGGTAATAGCTCTGATCTGCAGAGCGCCGCTTCCTGTTGTGGGGAGTTGACCACACATTTCCCTCTTGATTTCTCCCTTGACTGCCTCTCCTTGTACGTCCTGAACCCACTCGCTTCCTTTTGCCCATTTTCTTTGCTATAATAAACTTGTGAATGATTTCTGGAACTTTCATATCAGTACAGGGAGTTTTTAAAAAACATCCCTCATTAATTTAAAAACTCTAAAATATTCAGTTGCAACTCCTTATGAGTCATATTTTACAAATTAGGGAATTGGAGTCATAGAGGGCTGGCAGCCAGTAGCTAGGAACAGACACCAAATGCCTTGGTTCCCATTCCTTTGCTTCATCTTTTGTATTAGTGTGCTTCCTCTAAATTGGCTTCAGTAGTTCCTTTTAAAAGGGAAAAACATTCTGGGCCTCAGTGTTGATTTAAGCTATTTTATTATAACATTACCTAAATATAGATACACCTAACACTATTATACACATAACACTATTCTTACAGTTTTTATATAACTAAAACCAAAACATCACAAATACATAGAAACTTAGAAATGGATGATGTTGATTGATATGGCATGGGTCTTTAAATCTGGAATGCATGCTTTTACTGGACTCTGTTAGGGCCTTCTCTAGCCTCCTGGCCTAGTCTTCATGATACCTTCCCTAAGTACACCTGGCTCCACTTTCATCACCACATTTACCACAGCTTGTAACCACCAAAGGTGCAGAATCCTGCCCTCCCCAACCCATTCGGTTCAACAACCTGTACTGTGCCTGGCATGTGGGAGGAATTCAATACTTCTTGACCATGAAAATCTTAACCACATTACAAATATATTTGACCTCTCTGAAAGGGCCATATGTCTGTGTGGATTTAGGCTTACATGCATGTGTATCAGTGAGAGTGCTTTTCCAAACAAGTAACAGGAAACCTAACTGAAGTAGATTAAACAGTACTGGGTTCATGATCGCCCACGAAAAGAATTTCAGAGGTAGAGAAGTTCCAATATTAGATAATTCAGTTACTCAAGGATGTCCTTAAAAACTTGAGTGCCTTCCATCTTTTACTCCTCCATCCTCAGCTAGGACTCCTATGATGGTTACAAGATGGCTGCAGCAGTTCCAAGGACCGTTTGCAGTTCCAAGGACCTAGGAGAAAAAAGTCTTACCTTTCAAGGAAGGGTCCGAGATGTTCCTCCAGCAGTCATTATGAAACACCTGTAAAAATGACATGAAACACCTGTGAAATGCTTTTAACAGTACCTAGCTTAGAGCAGGTGTTAGCATGGGGTCTTCCACGGTAGAGCAGTCTCTTGGAGGTGACAATCTGTAGAGAACGTGTATATTTCATTGGTGTCTAACAGTAAGCAAGGATTTAGCAGGTGTCCCTAATTTCTATTACTTAGGAGTAAAACCAAAGAGTGCAAAGAGTCATGCTTAAAATATTAAGGATCAGGGTTAAGGGAGTGTCTAGCCTGTTAAAACTTTTTCAGCAATGATACAGAAAGTAAAATGCTTTTAGTTTAACATTCAACTGCCAGTAAGTGTGACACCACTCTGTTCAGCAGTCCAAAAGAGTTGTTAATGCCCAGGGTGACTTTGACTTATCGTTAACCCAAATAATTCTCAAGTGCAAATGTCAGGATTAATATCTCTTACACCCAGTAATGTGAGTTCATTTCTAGAGCCATCCCACTGTACAATCAACTATTCTTCTCAAAGTCCTTAGGCTAGAATTGTGGGGACTGTTTGAAAAATCCCTGCTCTTCCTCCCGATTTTTTCTCTTTTTTTTTTGATGTGGACCATTTTTAAAGTCTTTATTGAATTTGTTACAATATATGTGGGATCTTAGCTCCCCAACCAGGGATCGAACCCATACCTCCTGCATTGGAAGGCAAAGTCTTAACCACTGGACCGCCAAGGATGTCCCCCTCCCACTTTCAAAGTCATTGTTTCTGAGCACAGACCCACATGGACATCAGTGATTTCAAATGTTAGTGACCTAACCCTGTAGGCTTGATTGAAGCTGGCTTGATTACATACATGTAATGGACATTATGGCTGCCTGGTTAGGGTATATTCCACTATTCTAAGTTAGTGCTACTGCCATAAGCCCAGGGAAGTTGGCCCTAACTATAGTGGCCAACCCTTTAATTAAAGAATGCATGTGTTTGGGACTTCTCTGGTGATCCAGTGGGTAAGACTCTGCGCTCCCAAAGCAGGGGGCCAGGGTTTGACCTGGTCGGGGAACTAGATCCCGCATGCTGCAACTAAGAAGTCCACATGCTGCAACTAAGACCCGGCGCAGCCTAAATAAATAAATAAATAAATAAATAATTTTTTTTAAAAAAAAGAATGCATGTGTTCGGGGGGTGGGAGATGGGGCATTGGGTGCCAGGGGAGCTAGAATAAAGTTGGGGGGAATGACCAAATGTGGGAACTTTGGCTCTGTAAACCCTATGATTTCTTCTCCATTTGAAGCATCACAAATTGGGGCTATTGAGGACATGGTATCATGGAAACCATGAGCTTTGTCATCAGAGGGACTTGGATTTGAATTCTGACCTCATCACTTACTAGATTCTGTGAAGGTTTGGTCCTCAATTTCTGAAAGTATAATTGGAACATTAAACCATTCAGTTTATGGAAAATGATTAAGGTGGTTCCTGGCAAAAAGTTCTTTCTAGTATCTAACAGGTGGTTCGCCTCATCCCCGGAACGCTTTAGTCGGTGAAGATCTCCTAGGTCACATCCTACTTACTAAGGCAGCCTCCGGCAGATCACCGTGTACCCTGTCGGCTCTAACAATGCCAACCGGCCTGCCTCGCCTGGTTTTCTAATGCATTATGTGAAATGCAGGCCCAGTCCCGCTTTAAGGGAAGAGGAGCAGCTGTGAGCCAGTTGTTACAAGTCAAAACTCAAAGGAAGGAAAAAAATGGATGAGGTTACTGCTGGGTGAGTAAGAGAGAGTTTTAGGAGGCAGGGTTGGGGGGGTTCTTCAAGCAGGAAATTTGAAGATGCAAAGAAGAGTCGCTGGTCACAGTGGTACACTGAAGCGCTCAGCTGTTTCACGCTATTTTACACCTGGGTGAGGGGGGATAAGGGCAGTGAATCATTTCTTCATGGTCCTTCCAACTTCTCCTCAAGTTAACCGTGGATGTGTAGGACCAAACGGGAATGAAAATCAGAACAGCCAGTAACTTAAAGACAAGGACTTCAAGAGCAGACTGTTTAAAAAAAATAGTAAGCCGGGACTTCCCTGGTGATCCAGGGGTAAAGAATCTGCCTTCCAACGCAGGGGATGCGGGTTCGAGCCCTGGTCTGGGAAGATCCAACGTGCCTCGGAGCAACTCAGCCGGCAGGCCTCAACAAGAGAGCCCGCGTGCCGCAAACTACAGAGCCCACGTGCCCGGGAGCCTGCGCACCACAACGAGAGAGAGAAAACCCGTATGCCGCAACTAGCGAGAAGCCCGCGGGCAGCAATGAAAGATCCCGGATGCCACGATTAAGATCCCACGTGCCGCACCTAAGACCCAATGCAGCCAAGAATAAAATTAATTAATTAATTATTAGATTATTAGAGATTACTACAAGCAACTGTATGCCAATAAAATGGACAACCTGGAAGAAATGGACAAATTCTTAGAAATGCACAAGCTGCCGAGACTGAAGCAGGAAGAAATAGAAAATATGAACAGACCAATCACAAGCACTGAAATTGAAACTGTGAATAAAAATCTTCCAACAAACAAAAGCCCAGGACCAGATGGCTTCACAGGCGAATTCTATCAAACATTTAGAGAAGAGCTAACACCTATCCTTCTCAAACTCTTCCAAAAGATAGCAGAGGGAGGAACACTCCCAAACTCATTCTATGAGGCCACCATCACCCTGATACCAAAACCAGACAAAGACGTCACAAAGAAAGAAAACTACAGGCCAATATCACTGATGAACATAGATGCAAAAATCCTCAACAAAATACTAGCAAACAGAATCCAACAGCACATTAAAAGGATCATACACCATGATCAAGTGAGGTGTATTCTGGGAATGCAAGGATTCTTCAATATACACAAATCAAACAACGTGATACACCATAGCAACAAACTGAAGGAGAAAAACCATATGATCATCTCAATAGATGCAGAGAAAGCTTTTGACAAAATTCAACACCCATTTATGATAAAAACCCTGCAGAAAGTAGGCATAGAGGGAACTTTCCTCAACATAATAAAGGCCATATATGACAAACCCACAGCCAACAAAGTTCTCAATGGTGAAGAACTGAAACCATTTCCACTAAGATCAGGAACAAGACAAGGTTGCCCACTCTCACCACTCTTATTCAACATAGTTTTGGAAGTTCTAGCCACAGCAATCAGAGAAAAAAAAAAAAAACAAATAAAAGGAATCCAAATAGGAAAAGAAGAAGTAAAGCTGTCACTATTTGCAGATGACATGATATTATACATAGAGAATCCTAAGGATGCTACCAGAAAACCACTAGAGCTAATCAATGAATTTGGTAAAGTAGCAGGATACAAAATTAATGCACAGAAATCTCTGGCATTCTTATACACTAATGATGAAAAATCTGAGAGTGAAATTAAGAAAACACTCCCATTTACCACGGCAACAAAAAGAATAAAATATCTAGGAATAAACCTACCTAAGGAGACAAAAGACTTGTATGCAGAAAACTATAAGACACTGATGAAAGAAATTAAAGATGATACAAATAGGTGGAGAAATATACCATGTTCTTGGATTGGAAGAATCAACATTGTGAAAATGACTCTACTACCCAAAGCAATCTACAGATTCAATGCAATCCCTATCAAACTACCACTAGCATTTTTTACAGAACTAGAAAAAAAAATTTCACAATTTGTATGGAAACACAAAAGACCCCAAATAGCAAAAGCAATCT
>NC_041232.1:27805995-27816548 GCF_002837175.3 Physeter macrocephalus
ACATGGGGAGGGGGAAGTGTAAGCTGTGATGAAGTGAGAGAGTGGCAGGGACATATATGCACTACCAAATGTAAATTAGATAGCTAGTGGGAAGCTGCCGCATAGCACAGGGAGATCACCTCTGTGCTTTGTGACCACCGAGAGGGGTGGGATAGGGAGGGTGGGAGGGAGGGAGACGCAAGAGGGAAGAGATATGGGAGCATATGTATATGTATAACTGATTCACTTTGTTGTAAAGGAGAAACTAACACACTATTGTAAAACAGTTATACCCCAATAAAGATGTTAAAAAAAATTAAAAAATAATAAAAATTAAAAAAAGAAATAAAAAAATAGTAAGCAGAATGTCACCTAAGCCATTAACATATTCAGGTGACTTGTTACTTCCCTAATGTGAAACTGAACCTAGTGGCTTCCATGGCTTAAGTGAAATTTTTTCTCAGAATTTGATCAATGCTTCCTGGTCAAGTAATCAAAGTAATTAAACAACAATGAATACAATATTTGCCTAACAGATTGGCAAAATTTTAAGACTGCTAATCGCTGGTATGGGTAATGTGTGGAACAACAATCTCTCATCCTGCGGTGGTAGCAACGTAAATAAGACCAGCCTCTTCAGGGAGTAATTTGGCAATATGTACTCAGTTTCTTTTTCTTTTATTTTAAAAGATTTTTTTGACGTGGACCATTTTTAAAGTCTTCATTGAATTTGTTACAGTATTGCCTCCGTTCTACATCTTGGCATTTTGGCCGTGAGGCACGCGGGACCCCAGCTCCCCGACCAGGGATCGAACCCGCACCAACCCCCAACCCCACCCCTGATCCCCGCCGGCCGCATTGGAAGGCAAAGTCCCAACACTGGACTGTCAGGGAAGTCCACTGTACTCAGTTTCTTAATATGCAAACCCTTTACCCAGCAATTTTACTTGTTAATTTATTCTAAGGAAATAACTGGAAAAGTCTATGAAGTTGTATGTACCTCACAGTATTATTCATAATACTGAAATCCTAGCAGCCATGTAAATGATCGTCATCAATAGAGAACTGATTAAACAAATTACAGCGCAGCCATACAATGGCTACAGATTTAAAAATAATAATAAAGATCGGTATTTATCATAAAGGAAAAATGCCCATGATAGATTAAGTTTAATTTTAAAAATTTTACAGAGTGTTATGTATAACATGATAACACTTTTTGTATGTGCATAGAAAAAAATGCAGAAAGGTACATATCAAAATGTTAAATCTAAATCTCTCTGGGTGATGGGATTAAAGATAATTTTCCTTTTTTTTTTTTTTTTTTTTTTTTTTTTTTTGCGGTAGGCGGACTATGTGCATTTATTACCTGATAAACATTTTTCATTCTTAAAAAACTTTTTTTTTTTTTTTTTTTTTTTTTGCGGTACGCGGGCCTCTCACTGTCGTGGCCTCTCCCGTTGCGGAGCACAGGCCCCGGACGCGCAGGCTCAGCGGCCATGGCTCACGGGCCCAGCTGCTCCACGGCATGTGGGATCTTCCCGGACCGGGGCATGAACCCGTGTCCCCTGCATCGTCAGGCGGACTCTCAACCACTGCGCCACCAGGGAAGCCCGATAATTTTCATTGTTTTTCTTTACACCCTTTGTACTGTCTGAATTTATTTCAATTAACGTGTTATTTTCATTACATGAAAAATAAAGCTGTGTTCATTTTGAGAAACAGTCTAAGAAAAAAAAAGTTAAAAATGAATAATTTTCTTTTTTTAAAAAATAGTTTTCTTTTATACTCACTTCTTTTTAGTGGATGAAAACCTTCAGAGCTGCTTCTTTAACTGCTACTGATTTTTGTTCAGGTATTCATCTAGGGCTGGGAAGAGGGAGATGGACCATTTCTTAGGCTCTTTGGGGAGTTTTAATTCTAGGCAGAAGCAGCAGCTCTAGACTCCTTAAAATCGCTGTGCGTATCTGAATTCATGTCTTCCTTGACCACTTACAAAAGTATTCATAGAAAATTTGTTTAAACAGCCAATGCTCCTTGCTTATATAAAATATTCCTTGACTAAGAAAAATGATCTTGCATCTCTTTACTTCATTTGCTTCATATTCTTGTGTGGTTGGTATAAATAGCCTAAGCTGCATAATGAAAGAGTGGTCAGAGCAGAGTGAAATGGGTCAGGAAAGACTTTCATTCTTTCGTGTGCTGTACAAATGTGTTTTCAGCCCCTATTAATGGGCTAGGCTCCAGGGCTCTGAAGATAGAAATGCGGAAGATCATAGTCCCTTCTTGGGAAGACCTTACACACTGAAGGGAAATGATTGTAAAATAAAATGTATGTGCAGGATGAATGGAACTTAGAGGGAGGGTGCCAAGTCTTAACTGGGGGAGTTCATGTCCACCAACACTTGAAGGCTTTGCAGGGATTTGCCTTAAATAGGGTTTCTTGGGGACAAGTTTTCACCTGAAAGAGGTGAAAGATAAGTGTTGTTAGAGAGCAGCTTAAAGGTCCAGGTGGCAAATAAATAACCTCCTAAACTGATCCTGCTAAGAAAAAAGGTTAGAGGAGACGTATCCCCACTTCCTCTGGGGCCCATTTCCTACTAGGTAATACCAGGGCACAGTAACAAAGGCACCTGATCCCCGTGCTGGGCCTTCATGGTCCTTCATGGAAGGGGGGTGCTTTTGGCACGACTTGTACACTGTGTGCCACTTGTGTGTGTTAATGTCAAGACAAGGAGCTGTGGTTCCAGGGCGGTGGAAGGACAGGAATGGTAGTACAGATTCGGAGACAGCCTGATTTGATGAGTCCTGGTATCAGCATTTCAGAGCAGGAAAGATTAGAAAAGATCTGGTCCAATCTCCTCACTTTAAAAAAAAAAAATTACTGAGATGGCCAAGCTCTTAACAGCTGCCCTATTCTTTAAGAATAAATGATTAATGGGCTTCCCTGGTGGCGCAGTGGTTGAGAGTCCGTCTGCCGATGCAGGGGACACGGGTTCATGCCCCGGTCCGGGAAGATCCCACATGCCGCGGAGCGGCTGGGCCCGTGAGCCATGGCCACTGAGCCTGCACGTCCAGAGCCTGTGCTCCGCAACGGGAGAGGCCACAGCAGTGAGAGGCCCGCATAACGCAAAAAAAAAAAAAAAAAAAAAAAAAAAAGAATAAATGATTAAATGTAATGTTCTGTGAAATGGTGCTTTAGTACACTCTGTAAAACTTAACGAAAAGACTCATTTTGTTCATCTGGGGAGCAGAGTGGTAATGCTCTGTTTCCTAGCTGGAGCCCAATGCATTTCTTGTGTTTATATAGTCAAAGGTCAAAAGCTGACTAAGAACAGATGAGCCCTTTCCTTTTGCATCACTTTTCAACTTTTCAAAGAACTTAAAATGAACTATCATTTTCCATTATTTACTTAAGGGATTTGTTTTGCAGAATTTGTAGCTCTTGGGAATCCCCTGTCGTTCTTACGAAGCACACAATCTGATTCTTCCTCATCTGTCAGCATCTAAGGAATGCGAGTATCACTATGCATGGTGTAAATCACCCCAAACAGAATAAGAGGGCTGAGTTGTCCAGCAACGTGTGTGACTTTCCACAAATATCTGATGTATTTGTAGGGATTTACCTTAAATAGGGTTTCTTGGGGACAAATTTTCACCTGAAAGAGGTGAAAGGTAAGTGTTGTTAAAGAGCAGCTAAAAGGTCCAGGTGGCAAATAACTAACCTCCTAAACTGATCCTGCTAATAAAAAAGGTTAGAGGAGACATATCCCCACTTCAGGAAAGAGTCAGGAAACCACTCTTCCCTGAGATAGAGGAAATGATAGAAATGGAGATAGAGAGAAAGGGGGGTGGGGATGGGGAGAGAGAGAGAAATGGGAGAAGGTATATCAGGCCAAGGATTAATTTCTCTGAATAAGAGAACCTTCTTTTCTAACCAGCATTTCATCTGAGGTAAAAAAAAAGGCACATTCTTAAAACCCACTGCAACCCTAGACTTCCAAGGGCTTACAAAAATGTATAGCTTGCATTGTGTAGAAAAGTGTTTACAATAATTTCCACATGGATTCACTCTTCTGCTAAACTCCAACTCAAAACCTCTGTGACATGCCACACCTCAGAGTACATGCAGCACCTCAATCCTTGCTAGTGAACCTCTCTAGATAAACCTAGATTCTAAATTCTATTTGCCCAATGACTGTGCTATAAAGATCAATCTGATGGTAACAGCAAGTGCAGATTTTACTGGATACCATTTCTGTTTGTCCACGTTATAGGTTTTCTCAGATTAGCATTTTGAAAGGTATTGAATAATGAATACACCAGAGCCAATGTGGGGATCGCCTGGCTGACATTCATTCAATCAAGTATTTGTTTAGGTTGCTACAATAGTAAACTTCCTCCTTCCGTGACTACTTTCTAAATTGGCATAATATTTTGTTAAATCTGTAACCCATGTGGAAAAAGTCCTAAGAGGGACAGGCTCTGTTATTCACTAAACCAGCGGTTCCCCAACCTTTTTGGCACCAGGGACTGGTTTCATGGAAGGCAATCTTTCCTCGGACGGGATGGGAGGCGGGGCGGAGGGGGGAGGGTTCAGGCAGTGATGCGAGCGATGGGGAGCGATGTGGAGCAACGGGCAGCGACGGGGAGCTGCAGATGAAGCTTCGTGTGCTCACCCGCCGCTCACCTCCCGCTGTGCGGCCCGGTTCCTAACAGGCCCCAGACTGGTACTGGTCCACACTACACCATTCCTCAATCCATTCAGTGTTTGCCAACTTTCTCTCGTGAGTCAGGGAAGGGGCAATAGGTGTTGATGATGTCGAGATTAAGGACAGAGTCCTGCCTTCAGGGAGCTCACATTCCAGCTACTAGTACATGCCTGGGTTCTTAGGTGGATTTGTCCACTGAATAGAGTGGAATGTACGACAGCAAACTCTCCTAGTACATGGTCAGCCCCCTTTGAAATCTAATGTTCTTTTGCTGTGATGCAGTTTTGCAACTTGTCCTGTTGTTTTAGGAATAATAAACATGCAAAACAACAGACATTATTGAGCACCTAGTATAACCAGGTGGTAAGGACACCAAGCAGGCCCCCAATTATCCCCACTTCCTTGTATTCATGGCCTTAAATAATCTCCTCCTCTTAAGTGTGGTCTGTATCTAGTGACTTGCTCCTAACCTATAGAATATTGCAAAGGTGATGGATGTCACTTCTACGATTAGGTTAGGAAAGACTATGGCTTCTCTCTCTGTTGCCTTCTTGGCTTCCATGCTTTGGTGATGCAAACTGTCGTATTGGAGAGGCCCACCTGGCAAGGACCTGAGGGTGGCCTCCAGCCAACAGCCATCTCAGAACTGAGACCCTCAGTTTACCAGCCCATGAGGAACTTAATGCTGCCAACAACCATGTGAACTTGGAACCAGATCCTTGCCCAGTCAAGCCTTCAGATGAGACTCAAGCCTTGGCTGACATCTTGATTTCAGCTTGTGAAGGACCCTGGGAAAGAGGACCTGGGCAGGCTGTGTCCAGGTTCCTGACTCATAGAAACTGTGACATAATACATATATCTTGTAAGCTGGTAAGTTTTAGGGTAATTTGTTATGCAGCAATAAATGTGTAATATGGAAGCTATCCCTGTTCTTAAGAGTTGGTAGGATAGATGGAGTCAGACAGAACAGTAACTATAGCACAATGTGAAAAGAAGTGCCATCTTTAGTAACTTGGCAGAGGTTGAAATCAGGGACTCAATTCTGTGATTCTGGTATTTCAATTCTAGTCTCAGGCTAACTTGATTTCTGTTCTTATAGATTTTTCAGCTGGAAAGGCTCATAAGCAACCCCATCCCTTTAGTTCTTACCCTGTATCCCACCTGAAAAGAAGAATAATGGTACATATTGGAATTGCCCAACTTGACGGCTTGTTCCTTGAGGGTAGGAAGAATGTTTTACAGTTAGTGCTCTTTTAAGCATCTAGTTCCTGCCGTTTTGTATGAGGGGAGGGCTCGCAAAACATGAATGATGAACTATATCCTCATAGTTAGTAAAAGAGCAAAAAACACATGAAAGACCTTTGAATTCCCTGAATGACCTGGTGCATGTACTGGAGATAGGGTGGAGGTGGGGAGCTGCCAGAGCAGTCCTATACAGGACTATGATGACAGTTCATAAGCCAAACATAAGAAACCTTGGAAGACTTCCGCAGGTAATACTTAGTGTGACGCTGCATACTTCCTCCAGAAGCTTTCCAGAATCACTAAAACGGCAGCTCTGAGTGTTATTTTAACTGACTGTAGTGGATGCCGCCTGTGTTCTGCTTATACCCCCTGGGTACGCACCGTCACAGTATATTTTATTTATTTATCTTTTAAAATTTTATTTATTTATTTTTGGCTGTGTTGGGTCTTCATTGCTGCACGTGGGCTTTCTCTAGTTGCGGTGAGCAAGGGCTACTCTTCGCTGCGGTGCACAGGCTTCTCATTGTCGTGGCTCTTCTTGTTGAGGAGCACGGGCTCTAGGCACGCGGGTTTCAGTAGTTGTGGCTCGTGGGCTCTAGAGCACAGGCTCAGTAGTTGTGGCGCATGGGCTTAGTTGCTCCATGGCATGTGGGATCTTCCTGGACCAGGGCTTGAACCTGTGTCCCCTGCATTGGCAGGTGGATTCTTAACCACTGTGCCACCAGGGAAGACCCCTCACAGTATATTTTAGAACAACCTTACTGCAAGCACCCACTGCTCTCCCTGTGAGGGCTGCAGCCAGAAGTGCAGTGCAGCCCTCAGCCCATGACCGTGTGACCGGGAGGAATCCCCAAGTGTCCTCACCCTCCTTCGGCGGGAGGACTCTGACCTGTGTTCTACTCTCTCATCCGTAGCTCCCCAGTGGCACTGAACCCTGGGGCCACCCAGGGGTAACCCACTCAATAACACTTCCTTGGGTCACCCCTCAAATCAACTACTTGGTCTCAAATTTTCATCTCAAAGTTGGCTTCTGGGGAAACCCAACTGAAGACCCTTGTGAACAAATACACAAAGACCGGAGACTAAAGTCAGAGTCTAGTTGCGTTAGTCCCACTGAAGCTGTCTTGCTCAAGAACTAGACATAATTTGGTGAAGAAGGATCCAGTGAAGAATGCTCGGTGGGGGTGTGCACGACTTGTAAGCTGACTTGCTCCCTGGGGTGGGTGCGATGAACAGGAGGGCTCAGATCCAGCTGCTGGTGCTGAGGGAAAATTGGGCTCCGGGGCTGTAACCAAAGGGTGTGGCAACAGGAGACTGCATTTTATGTCAGCAGCTTGCTGCAGAGACCGGCCTGCAGGAGTCCAGTCCCTTATCAGACAGGAGAGCAGAGTGATGGTGAGTTCAAGTGGTGTTTGGACATCCAGGCAGCCAGCAGAAATGGGGAACATTGTCGGGGGAGGTGGACTCCAGCACTGAGTCAGGGTCCAGGGCAGGGGGTTTCCCTTTTCCGAGGAGGAGCTGCGGAACAAAGCAGCCCCAGTCCTAGAGAGAGTCTGGTGTTGACCATGAAATAACACATGAACTCAGGCTACAGAAGAAAATAGAAGTGAGTCTAAGACCAGGGCCTTGGGGACAGTGACAAAGGGCTCTGGAACCAGAGACTCTCTGGTTTGGAGCCAGGTCCCAGCTTTCCAGAAGGGTGACTTGTTCAGCCTTTCTGAGCTCAGTTTCCTCATCAGTAGAATGACGATAACGTTTCCTCCCTCACAAAGTTGTGGAAGGGTTTTAGCAATAAAATGTGAAGTGGGAGCACGAGGTAAGTGTGTTCTTTCTCTGCCTGAGTACGCTGGGGAAGCCCGGAGAGGCCACGCAGCCCCCCTGGAAACAGAATTTGCTTTGAACACAGAAAGAAGGTAAGGGTGTTCTCAGAAACATGGATGGTCAAGGAACCCCATCCCATCCTTTCTTAATCATGCTGCTTCCTTGTACCAGCCAACTGCTTCTGCTGAAATGATGCATCCCAGGCAGAGGAGGGAGGAAGCAGCAGGGCTGAAGTCACGACTGGGATGTTCAGCAGGCCGGCACACCTGAGAACAGGTATGCGCGTGCGTGCATGCACCAGACAGGTGGGGCAGAGAGAGGCAGTGGGGAAGGGGAGCCGTAGAGGTTGGCAGGGTGTCAGCTCATGTATCCCCACTAGAGGTTCAGCACTGAAGGCAGGGTGATGAGGATCGAGGTCCAGATGCTTCCTACCTAAAGTCGGATTTGTCCTGGAGACTGGCTGAGGTCAAGGCTGGTGACAAGGACCAGATTGCTCCAGCAATGGGGAGAGGGAGGCTGGAGAAGCAGTGGACTTGGAAGGGCTCTACCAGATTTCAGCACTGAGACAGTAAATCTCCCAAGACCCGTGATCAGGGGCCATAATGACCTTCAAGGCACAGTGTTGAACTCAGGTACACAGTGAGGTTCAGGTACTAAATGATCAAGGTGGACCATGGCCAGTGTGCAGAGTGGATGTCAATGCCTGCTAATTATCAGCCCTGTGTCCAGGGATCTGTCAAAGGACTTCGTAAGTACAAAACTGTGGGTGCTTCAGGTAATGATTAATACATAGGACTTGTGGAATGTTCCATTTCCAAGACACACTTATCAAGCTAAATTTGTATTAAGCCTGTTAGGCAGGAGGGGAGGTTACAAAAACCAGAGGAATCTTCTGAGAAAAGTAGCTATTTAATCACAGCACTTAGGATGCTTGACTCGAACACACTTAAACTGACCTAGAAATCTAGAGAGGAAAAATACAAGCTGTACTTTTCTTACGTACATCTTTAAGGCCTTATCTTTGAGTTGAGAGATGATTTTTTTAAAATGACTTAGAGTTCCCAATAAATTTTTAGAACATTGACAAATAAAACAGTTGCTAACACCTATGAATCAACGCAGAGCCTGGTTTCCTTCAGCAAAGCTGGGAGAAGATTTCAGTCACCCAACCAAGCCCCACCTGTGCCCCAAGCAAGGTCCCAGGTGAGGTGGGTATGCTCTTGCTTTGGCCTCTTGACCTCCTGAGCTCTCCCAGCTCTCCAACAGCAAAAGCCCCAAATAGGGTCACTTCCACTGCTGCAGCTGACTCCAGGCATTATCACCCAAACCAAGACTGAAAGGTCCCCAGTAACACGGCGGGAGTACAAATATTTATTTTTAAATAAATTACTTTTTTCTGGCTTAATCAAAAAGCTTTTATAAGGTTTGATTTTAAACCACATGCAAATACAGTAATCTCTGAAGGATTTGGCAAAGATTTATTTTCTTCAATTTCTAGTTTTTTAAATGTAGACACAGATTTGCTGAGATTAACATTGATTCTCAGAGCCCCCAAAAGCTCAGCACAAAGGACGAGGTTAACTGATGAGGGGCCTGAAACAGATTGAGCAGGTGTCTCTGACAGAATGCTGACACGTCCCTGTCGCCTACCCGTTGGAAGTTGAAGCCATTACACTGTGAAAGCAAACATATTTTGGCATCTAAACTCTACTGTAGAGTTTGATTTGCACCTTGGTTTTCTAGTTCCTGCTTCGCAAAGAATAAATAGCAGAGTTCAGGGTAGCCTTTAGTAGACAATCTCCACCGTGTGCAACAGCCAGAGTCCAAGTCTCCATCAAAAGACACTGGTGGCCAGATGCTTTCCAATACGATCCCCAAGCCACTGGCCAGTGATGTGAAAGCAGCAGAGACGGAAGGAAAACGCTTAGAAATTCTGCTGAGAAAATGTCCCCTTTCTTCCTAAGACACATGTTCCTCCTGCCAAGAGAGGCTGTGTGCTTTGTTTGGTGTTTAAAGATGTTTAAAGACAGTTTTTTGGAGGCGGGGGTGGGGGAGATGTTTTCAGACCGACTTGACCAATCCCCTGTCCAATCTGAGTTTTTCTTCAAAAGGCTTTCAATTTCTTCTCTTGATATAATCTTCTTCGTGCTGAGGGCTGTTTTTCCTCCAACACTGTGGGTGTCTAGTTCAGAAACTACTAGTATCTTGTGTGTCATCACAGTGGACACTCTGGGGGTGACATCATCTAGGTTCATGCTGGGCGCCCAGTAGCGTTTGATCCACGTCATAACTGCAAACAGAAATTGAGGCTGCCTGGGCATATACCCAGAAAATATGAAAACTCTAATTCAAAAAGATAAATGCACCCCAGTGTTCATAGCAGCACTGTTTACAATAGCCAAGACATGGAAGCAACCTAAGTGTCCATCAACAGATGAATGGATAAAGAAGATGTGGTACATATGTACAATGGAATATTACTTAGCCAGAAGAAAGAATGAAATAATGCCATTTGCAGCAACATGGATGGACCTAGAGATTATCATACTAAGTGAAGTAAGTCAGACAGAGAAAGGCAAATATCACATGATATCACTTATATGTGGAATCTAAAAAAATGATACAAATGAACTTATTTACAAAACAGAAAGAGACTCACAGACATAGAAAACAAACTTATGGTTACCAAAGCAGGAAGAGGGGAGAGGGATAAATTAGGAGTTTGGGATTAACAGATACAAACTATTGTACTATACATAAAATAGATAAACAATAAGGACCTACTGTATAGCACAG
>NC_041232.1:27816749-27822832 GCF_002837175.3 Physeter macrocephalus
CGGGCCTTCCTCTGCTGTGGCCTCTCCCGTTGCGGAGCACAGGCTCCGGACGCGCAGGCTCAGCGGCCATGGCTCACGGGCCCAGCCGCTCCGCAGCACGTGGGATCCTCCCAGACCGGGGCGCGAACCCGGTTCCCCTGCATCGGCAGGCAGACGCGCAACCACCACGCCACCAGGGAAGCCCCGGTCTTAAGCATTCTTAACAACAGCAACAACAACAAAGTAACTATGTGAAGTGATGGGTGTGCTAATTAACTTGATTGTGGTAATGATTTCACAATGTATACAAATATCAAATCATCACATTTTACACTTCAAATACATACAACTTCATTTCTTCATTATAGTTCAGTAAAGCTGGAAAAAATCTTGAACCACAATTTTAGCTATAACCCCAATGAAAGAACAATTGGCTAGAAGTTTCAGCATCAGAAATGATCTTCAACTAACAAAGCATCAGAAATAATATGCAATTTTACAAAACAATACAAATGAACTATGTCTAACATTGATTTTGAATACTAAAATTGCCCAGCACAATATACTGAAGCATTATGATGTAACAGAAAAATTTATATTACCTCTTAGTCAAGTGACTGTTCCCCAAAAGTTAAACAAAAACAAACAAAGCAGAATCACAAAATCTGGGAATGGTGACTTTCAGAAGCATAAATTGGGTGATACCAGCTCAACTGTCCATTTATTTTAAAGTATTTAAAGTGCATCTGCTATATGCCCAGCACTGTTCTGGGAACTGCTGATGCAGTGGTGAATAAAACAGACCAAAAAATAATTTCTGTCCCCATGGAGATAACATTCTAGTGGACACTTTGAGCATTTTAACCCATATTTACCCAAAGTTGGGCTCAAAAAAACTCAGAACGAGGGGAACATCAAAATAAGTTTAACTCTCTACTAGAACTAATTGCACTTTTTTTGAATTTATGAAAACCTAGAATAGAGTGCTGCCATGCTGAATTGCTCTTTCCTCAGGAACAGCAGTATGGCAGCTAGAAGAATTAAAAAATATCAAGAATGTATCTTCAAGAAGATGTGGTACATATATACAATGGAATACTACTCAGCCACAAAAAGGAACGAAATAATGCCATTTGCAGCAACATGGATGGACCTAGAGATTATCATACTAAGTGAAGTAAGTCAGACAGAGAAAGGCAAATATCACATGATATCACTTATATGTGGAATCTAAAAAAATGATACAAATGAACTTATTTACAAAACAGAAAGAGACTCACAGACATAGAAAACAAACTTATGGTTACCAAAGCAGGAAGAGGGGAGAGGGATAAATTAGGAGTTTGGGATTAACAGATACAAACTATTGTACTATACATAAAATAGATAAACAATAAGGACCTACTGTATAGCACAGTGAACTATAATAACCTATAATAGGAAAGAATATGAAAAAGAATATATATACTTGTATAACTGAATCACTTTGCTGTGCACCTGAAACACTGTAAATCAGCTATATTTCAATACCAAAAAAACTTTAAAAATTAAAATTTAAAAAAACAAGAAATTGAGGCTGGAGCTGTGCTCCATTCCCATTGCTGAGGTGCAGCCCCACCCAAGGGCCCTGCCGGTTCTCTTCCTGGAACCCCGGGATACCTGAGACTCTGGTGAGCTGGTCAGGCTCTGTGACAAGCAGGAATGAGACTCTGAGTTCATTACTTTTATCTTTTGCAATATACTTTATAAGTATTTTTAATAAAGGTAATATAATATTGAAATAAAATTCAAGTCTATTTTGCTTCCCTCCTCCTTTGCCTTCTTTCACTTTTTTCCCCAGAGACAACCCCAGGGCATGTCCTCCAGTACACTGCTCTAAGCATATATGTATCCATTGGCAACATATAGTGGTTTTTTTATTTTAAATAATCTGTATCATACTGTTTAAATTTTCTACAACCTGTTTCTTTTTTCTTCTCAGTGGTATGTTTTAGTGACCTATGTTAATAAGGTTAACACATAGAGACCTAGTTCATTTTTTAAATTGCTATTTTAATGTTCTTGGGCATATAAACTTTATTTTTTATTTCTCTCTGATGGGTTTTAGATTGTTCTTTTGGTAGCTGTCTCTTAGCACTTATTTGTAAGTTTCTCTAGAGGAGGACTTTCTAGGTCACAAGGAATGCAAATTTTCAGCTTTACTGGATATTGGTAATTTGACATCAAAACAATTGTATTCATTTTCACTCCCACTAGTAGAATATGCAAGTTCTTCTTTTCCACTTGCTTTCCAACATCTCATATTGTCCGGTTTGACGTTCTGTAGACAATCAGAGGGATATAATGTAGCATCTAATTTAATTCGTGTCTCTCTTAGTGAGGAGGAGGACATTTTGTGAATTTTGGTGATTTTGTTTGCCTTTTCTCCTTCCTCTTCATATTTTTTGTCCATTCTTAAAAATTGGGGGTTTTGTTTTGCTGCTTTTTATTTCCTTGTGTTTCTTCGATACTTTGCAATACATGTTACAAATATCTTCTCCTAGTTTGTGGCTTGTTTTTCCAATCAAATCTTTAAGCTAAACTTTAATTTTGACATCATTTAAAAATTACATGCAAATTTCTACGTCTTTTCCTTTACGATTCATACTTTCTGGCTTAAGAAATTCTGCTTAACTCAACATCATGAAGATAATCTGTACATTTCCTTCTAATCATATAAAAGTTGTGCTTCACATATTTTGGTCTTTATTCTTTCTGGAACTTATCTGTGAAAAGAGTGTTCAATAAGGTTCTAATTTTATTTATTTACAGATAACTTTCTGATTGTGCAAACAATTCAGGCTCACTGTTAAAATTCAACTAATCATT
Source organism: Physeter macrocephalus (assembly GCF_002837175.3). NCBI lineage: Eukaryota > Metazoa > Chordata > Mammalia > Artiodactyla > Physeteridae > Physeter > Physeter macrocephalus. Next base: position 27,819,597 of record NC_041232.1, read on the forward strand.
TAACATATGAAGAAAGACATTAAAAGTCACCTGAAATCCTACTGCCTCAAGAGAGTCACCACTGATATTTTCAATATCATTTGTCGATAGTCTCCTCTTCCCCGCCTTGATTATGATCCTGCAGCTGTCACACAGGGAGGGGACTTTTCTAGCATTCAAGTAACTTAAAGAATTAATACTAGAGCATCACTACTCATCAGGGAAATGCAAATCAAAACCACAATGAGATATCATCTCACACCTGTCAGAATGACCATCAACAGGAAGACCACAAATAACGAATGTTGGCGAGAATGTGGAGAAAAGAGAACCCTCTCACACTGTTGGTGGAAAGGTAAACTGGTGTAGCCACTGTGGAAAACAGTATGGAGGTTTCTCAAAAAACTAAAAATAAAACTACCATACGCGGCTTCCCTGGTGGTGCAGTGGTGAGAATCTGCCTGCTAATGCAGAGGACATGGGTTTGAGCACTGGTCTGGGAGGATCCCACATGCCGCGGAGCAACTAGGCCCATGAGCCACAACTACTGAGCCTGCGTGTCTGGAGCCTCTGCTCCACAACAAGAGAGGCTGCGATAGTGAGAGGCCCGCACACCGCAATGAAGAGTGGACCCCGCTTGCCACAGCTAGAGAGAGCCCTTGCACAGAAACGAACACCCAACACAGCAAAAATAAATAAATTAATTAATAAACTCCTACCCCCAACATCTAAAAAAAAAAACTACCATACGACCCAGCAATTCCACTCCTGGGTATAAAGCTGAAAAAAACCAAAACACTAATTCAAAAAGATACATGTACCCAATGTTCATAGCAGCATTATTTACAATTGCCAAGATATGAAAACAACCTAAGTGTCCATCAACAGATGAATGGATAAAGAGGTTATGGCATACATATATATAAATGGAATACTACTCAGCCATAAAAAACAATGAAATTTTGCCATTTGCAGCAACCTGGACGGACCTGGAGGGCATTATGCTAAGTGAAATAGGTCAGACAGAAAAAGACAAATACTGTAGGATATCACTTATATGTGTAATCTAAAAAATACAATAGGGCTTCCCTGGTGGCGCAGTGGTTGAGAGTCCGCCTGCCGATGCAGGGGACACAGGTTCATGCCCCGGTCTGGGAAGATCCCACATGCCGCGGAGCAGCTAGGCCCACGAGCCATGGCTGCTGAGCCTGTGTGTCCAGAGCCTGTGCTCCACAACGGGAGAGGCCACAACAGTGAGAGGCCCACGTACTGCAAAAAAACCCCCCCAAAACAAAAAACAATAAACTAGTGAATATAACAAAAAAGAAGCAGGCCCACAGATACAGAGAACAAACTAGTGGTGACCAGTGGGGAGGGGGAGGGGCAATACTGAGGTGGGGGAGTGGGAGGTACAGACTGTTGGGTGTAAGATAGGCTCAAGAGAAATGCAAATCAAAACTACAATGAGGTAGCACCTCACACTGGTCAGAATGCCCATCATCAAAAAACCTACAAACAATAAATGCTGGAGAGGGTGTAGAGAAAAGGGAACCCTCTTGCACTGTTGGTGGGAATGTAAACTGATACAGCCACTATGGAGAACAGTATGGAGGTTCCTTAAAAAACTAAAAATAGAACTACCATATGACCCAGCAATCCCACTACTGGGCATATACCCTGAGAAAACCATAACTCAAAAAGAGTCATGTATCACAACTAGCTGCTGGACAATCATCAACAGGAAGACACTGGAACTCACCAAAAAAGATTCACCACATCCAAAGACAAAGGAGAAGCCACAATGAGGTGGTAGGAGGGGTGCAATCACAGTAAAATCAAATCCCATAACTGCTGGGTGGGTGACTCACAGACTGGAGAACACTTATACCACAGAAGTCCACCCACTAGAGTGAAGGTTGTGAGCCCCACATCAGGCTTCCCAACCTGGGGGTCCGGCAACGGGAGGAGGAATTCCTAGAGAATCAGACTTTGAAGGCTAGTGGGATTTGATTGCAGGACTTTGACAGGACTGGGGGAAACAGAGACTCCACTCTTGCAGGGCACACAAAAAGTAGTGTGCGCATCGGGACCCAGGGAAGGAGCAGTGACCCCAGGGGAGACTGAACCAGACCTACCTGCTAGTGTTGGAAGGTATCCTGCACAGGCGGGGAGTGGCTGTGGCTCACCGTGAGGACAAGGGCACTGGCAGCAGAGGTTCTGGAGATGCTCCTTGGCGTGAGCCCTCCCAGAGTCTGTCATTGGCCCCACCAGGGAGCCCAGGTAGGCTCCAGTGTTGGGTTGCCTCAGGCCAGGCAACCAACAGGGAGGGAACCCAGCTCCACCCATCAGCAGTCAAGCAGATTAAAGTTTTACTGAGCTCTGCCCACCAGAGCAACAGTCAGCTCTATCCACCACCATTCCCTCCCATCAGGAAACTTGCACAAGCCTCTTAGATAACCTCATCCACAAGAGAGCAGACAGCAAGAACTACAATCCTGCAGTCTGGGGAACAAAAACCACATTCACTGAAAGATAGACAAGATGAAAAGGCAGAGGGCTATGTACTAGATGAAGGAACAAGATAAAACCCCAGAAAAACAACTAAATGAAGTGGAGATAGGCAACCGTCCAGAAAAAGAATTCAGAATAATGATAGTGAAGATGATCCAGGACCACGGAAAAAGAATGGAGGAAAAGATCGAGAAGATGCAAGAAATGTTTAACAAAGACCTAGAAGAATTAAAGAACAAACAAACAGAGATGAACAAAACAATAACTGAAATGAAAACTACACTGGAAGGAATCAATAGCAGAATAACTGAGGCAGAAGAATAGATAAGTGACCTGGAAGAAAGAATGGTGGAATTCACCGCTGCAGAACAGAATAAAGATAAAAGAATGAAAAGAAATGAAGACAGCCTAAGAGACCTCTGGGACAACATTAAATGCAACAACATTCGCACTATAGGGGTCCCAGAAGGAGAAGAGAGAGAGAAAGGACCAGAGAATATATTTGAAGAGATTCTAGTCGAAAACTTCCCTAACATGGGAAAGGAAATAGCCACCCAAGTCCAGGAAGCACAGCAAGTCCTATACAGGATAAACCCAAGGAGAAACATGCCAAGACACACAGTAATCAAATTGGCAAAAATTAAAGACAAAGAAAATTATTGAAAGCAGGAAGGGAAAAATGACAAATAACATACAAGGGCACTCCCATAAGGTTAACAGCTGATTTCTCAGCAGCAACTCTACAA
>NC_041232.1:27824807-27826181 GCF_002837175.3 Physeter macrocephalus
ATCAGAGGGAGGAACACTCCCAAACTCATTCTATAAGGCCACCATCACCCTGATACCAAAACCAGACAAAGATACTACAAAAAAAGAAAATTACAGGCCAATATCACTGATGAATATAGATGCAAAAATCCTAAACAAAATACTAGCAAACAGAATCCAACAACACAATAAAAGGATCATACACCATGATTAAGTGGGATTTACCCCAGGGATTTAAGGATTCTTCAATATATGCAAATCAATCAATGTGATACACCATATTAACACATTGAAGAATAAAAACCATATGATCATCTCAATAGATGCACAAAAAGCTTTGGACAAAATTCAACACCCATTTATGATAAAAACTCTCCTGAAAGTGGGCATAGAGGGAATCTACCTCAACATAATAAAGGCCATATATGACAAACCCACAGCAAACATCATTCTCAATGGTGAAAAACTGAAAGCATTTCCTCTAAGATCAGGAACAAGACAAGGATGTCCACTCTCACCACTATTAGTCAACATAGTTTTGGAAATCCGAGCCATGGCAATCAGAGAAGAAAAAGCAATAAAAGGAATACAAATTGGAAAAGAAGAAGTAAAACTGTCACTGTTTGCAGATGACATGATACTATACATAAAGAATACTAAAAATGCCACCAGAAAATTCCTAGAGCTAATCAATGAATTTGGTAATGTTGCAGGATACAAAATTAATGCACAGAAATCTCTTACATTGCTATACACTAATGATGAAAAATCTGAAAGAGAAATTAAGGAAACACTCCCATTTATCATTGCAACAAAAAACATAAAATACCTAGGAAAAAGCCTACCTAGGGAGACAAAAGACCTGTATGCAGAAAACTATAAGACACTGATGAAAGAAATTAAAGATGATAACAATAGATGGAGAGATATACCATGTTCTTGGACTGGAAGAATCAATATTGTGAAAATGGCTATACTACCCAAAGCAATCTACAGATTCAATACAATCCCTATCAAATTACCAATGGCATTCTCTACGGAACTAGAACAAAAAATCTGAAAATTTTTGTGGAGAGACAAAAGACCGCGAATAGCCAAACCAGTCTTGAGGGAAAAAAACGGAGCTGGAGGAATCAAACTCCCTGACTTCAGACTATACTACAAAGCTACACTAATCAAGACAATATGGTACTGGCACAAAAACAGAAACATAGAACAATGGAACAAGATAGAAAGCCCAGAGATAAGCCCATGCACCTATGGTCAACTAATCTATGACAAAGGAGGCAAGGATATACAATGGAGAAAAGACAGTCTCTTCAATAAGTGGTGCTGGGAAAACTGGACAGCTACATGTAAAAGAATGAAATTAGTACACTCCCTAACACCATACAC
>NC_041232.1:27826393-27827299 GCF_002837175.3 Physeter macrocephalus
GGATTAATCTCTAAAATATATAAACAGCTCATGCAGCTTAATATTAAAAAAACAAACAACCCAATCCAAAAATGGGCAGAAGACCTAAATAGACATTTCTGCAAAGAAGACATACAGATGGCCAAGAGGCACATGAAAAGCTGCTCAACATCACCTATTATTAGAGAAATGCAAATCAAAACTACAATGAGGTATCACCTCACACCAGTTAGAATGGGCATCATCAGAAAATCTACAAACAACAAATGCTGGAGAGGGTGTGGAGAAAAGGGAACCCTCTTGCACTGTTGGTGGGAATGTAAAGTGATACAGCCACTATGGAGAACAGTATGGAGGTTCCTTAAAAAACTAAAACTAGAATTACCATATGATCCAGCAATCCCACTACTGGGCATATATCCAGAGAAAACCATAGTTCAAAAAGATGCATGCACCACAATGTTCATTGTAGCACTATTTACAATAGCCAGGTCATGGAAGCAACCTAAATGCCCATCAACAGCTGAATGGATAAAGAAGATGTGGTACATATATACAATGGAATATTACTCAGCCATAAAAAGGAACGAAATTGGGTCATTTGTTGAGACTTGGATGGATCTAGAGACTGTCATACAGAGTGAAGTAAGTCAGAAAGAGAAAAACAAGTATCGTATATTAACGCATGTATGTGGAACCTAGATAAATGGTTCAGACGAACCGGTTTGCAGGGCAGAAGTTGAGACACAGATGCAGAGAACCAATGTATGGACACCAAGGGGGGAAAGCAGGGGGTGGGGTGGGGATGGTGGTGTGATGAATTGGGCGATTGGGATTGACATGTATACACTGATGTGTATAAAATTGATGACTAATAAGAACTTGCTGTATAAAAAAATAAAATAAAATTCAAAAATTCAAAAAAAA
>NC_041232.1:27827604-27851608 GCF_002837175.3 Physeter macrocephalus
CAAGAGGGAGGAGATATGGGGATATATGTATATGTGTAGCTGATTCACTTTATTATACAGCAGAAACTAACACAATATTGTAAAGCAATTATACTCCAAAAAAGATGTTTAAAAAAAAAGATAGGCTCAGGGATGTATTGTACAACACAGGGAATATAGCCAATATTTTGTATTTACTGTAAATGGAATGTAACCTTTAAAATTATATTAAAAAAAATTTTTTTTAAAGAATACTAGCTTTCTTTCCGCGTCAGTCAGACAGGGGTCCATACAGCGTTGTTCTGGATTCCCATCATAACTTAAAGGGAAACTTTCACAATGTCCGGAGCCCTTGATGTCCTACGAAAGAAGGAGGAGGATGTCCTCAAATTTCTTGCAGCAGGAACCCACTTAGGTGGCACCAACCTAGACTTCCAAATGGAACAGTACATCTACAGAAGGAAAAGTGATGGCATCTACATAATAAATCTGAAGAGAACCTGGGAGAAGCTTCTGTTGGCAGCTCGTGCCATTGTTGCCTTTGAAAACCCAGCTGATGTCAGTGTCGTATCCTCCAGGAATACTGGCCAGCGCCGTGTGCTGAAGTTTGCTGCTGCCACTGGAGCCACTCCTATTGCTGGCCGCTTCACTCCTGGAACCTTCACTAACCAAAGCCAGGCAGCCTTCCGGAGCCAAGACTTCTGGTGATTACTGATCCCAGGGCTGACCACCAGCCTCTCACAGAGGCCTCTTATGTTAACCTGCCTACCATTGCTCTGTGTAACACAGCCTCTCCTCTGCATTGTGTGGACATTGCCATCCCACGCAACAACAAGGGAGCTCACTCAGTGGGTCTGATGTGGTGGATGCTTGCCCAGGAAGTTCTGCGAATGCGTGGCACCATCTCCCGTGAACACCCATGGGAGGTCATGCCTGATGTCTACTTCTACAGAGATCCTGAAGAGACTGAAAAGGAAGAGCAGGCAGCAACTGAGAAGGCTGTGACCAAGGAGGAATTTCAGGGTGAATGGACCTCCCCACCTCCTGAGTTCACTGCTCCTCAGCCTGAGGTGGCGGACTGGTCCAAAGGTGTGCAGGTGCCCTCTGTGCCTGTTCAGCAGTTCCCCACTGAAGGCTGGTCTGCAGCTGTCACTGTTCAGGCCACTGAGTGGGTAGGAACAACCACTGGGTGGTCTTAAGCTGTTCTTCCACAAACTCTTAAAATGGAAATAAGCTGACGGAAAGTAAACAGTTTCTAAAAAAAAAAAAAAAAAAAAAAAAAAAAATACTAGATCTGGATATCATTTATAGAATTTGAAGTACAGCTTACAGGATTTTCAAGTTAGAGTACATCATGTGATTGCCTCATTTCATTAAGCAATGTAAATAAGTAAAAAGGAGCATTGTGTGAGAAGTTAGGATTTCCCAGGAAAAGCCAGTTCTTTGTGGTTTGGGAAAGTATAACACTAAGAACTGCCAGTTTTTGAAACCAGAGCACAAGTTCTCATAGTCTCACATCCAGCATGCTAGGTTCATCTTGCTAAATGTTTTCCAATTAAGACCATGGATAGTGCCTCTAACAAATAACTTATCTTTAATTTTGTCACAGAAGTATGTAAGTAAAAACAGAGCCAATTCCTAGAAAAGCTCTAACTAATTTGATAAAATGTGAGTACCTGCATCACTCTATTTTGGAGATTCTGTGGAAAGAAGTCATTTATCAAATTTCATTACCATCAAGAAACAGGCCATCATATCTTTCCTCTGCATACACGAATATCACTTGCTGTTCTTCATGAACTCATATGTCAATTCTTCTGTGGGTACATTAAAAATACATTTGATTTTTGAATTTAAAAAATTATCAAACCCATATATAGATCACGTTTATCAGCATGCGGGATGAGAGTTACTCAGCCTTTATGTAGACATTTTACAATATACAAAGCATGGATTTTTGCAAATGTATCCGGTCATTACTAATTTCTGTGCCAAAGTGGTGTGAAAACGTTTTAAATGACTGAATATTCAGTGTAGAGTTCAGTTAAAAATTGCAGAACTATATGAAGAGAGTTGGAAGAGCTACATAAGGATTAAGTCCGTCATCCCGAATGTAGCCATGGAGCTGAATTCGGAACGAACCCAGGCTGCTAGACTGCATCACTGGTCCACCCACTCAGATCTGGAAAGCTGTTTTCCTTGAGGACACTGCTAAAGAGAAAAGAGGAAATCGTCTCTATGTGTGTTTCTGAGACGACTTCAAGGGGTTTTTAGTGGGCAAAAAATTTCCAGCGTGCGGGGTTTTTTTGTTTGTTTTTTTTTTGTCTCATTTGAAAGTGTGGTTTTCAACTAGTTTGGTGCTGTCACTACAGTCATTTTACCTGACCTCTTTTTTTCAACAGGCGTAAGGCAAGGCTGAGCTCATACTTTCATGAAAGCCACTCTGCCATCTAAGCAGAACGAATGCTGTTAGAAGAGCACAAATTGTAATTAAACAAAAATCCAGCAGCCAGCAGTTTCTTTTGACCACAGTGGTTTTTTCCTCCTGCTCATTCTGCTGAAACAGCAGCGCTGCTGTACACTGCAAGTCGCTACTTTCTGCTCGAATTTGCTGTTCCTCTGATGAGAATTGTGCGTGTGAGGACGTTTTGTTTCGGGTGTGTTAAGGGTTGCACATGCAGCTGGATTTCAAGTTTCTAAAGACGTGGGTCTCTCCCTCATTTCCATATCTTCTCCTCTATAGGATCCAGCCCGGGGCTGTCGTAGGTGCTGGATTATTGTCTGTTGAGTGAATGTGAGATTGAATAAATGAGTGACTGAGCAGATATTTCCAGTCCCCTGTTTTGTAAACTTAACAGTGCAAACTGGATGGGATCCGTTTCAATTACAGAGCAGGATCTGTGCAATGCAGAAATAAAAAGATGAGAACAAGACTCCAACAAGATGAGGCAGGAGCTGGAGTTCACCAATTCCTTAGTGATGGTGGTTTAGATCTGTGTAGACGTATGTAGGTATGTAGGTATGTATGTAGGTATGTAGGTGTGTATATGTACAGATAGTATGTGTTATGTATGTTATCATACACACATTCATGTAATTATTTCTATAGTTCTATGTGTATTATGTATACATGTAGGACATATATATAAGCATATATGTATTATGTATGTGTGTATATACATGTGTTTATGTATGTGTGGATGTGTATGAATATATATACATATATATATATTTCAAAGAATTTGCAGCAGAGTTCCTCTTGACAACTATCTTTGCTTAGGAAAATATCTTGATTATCCACTGTGGGTGGAAAGGAAGTAAAGTCATAGCTAAACAAATCTGAATCTAAACATCCAAAGGAATCTGGGAGTCAAGAAAGTAGAAGGGAAAGAGATTGAAGAGAGAGGTAGGATTCTATAAGGTTTTGCTTGGGAAAGTCATCTGGGGGGAAAGCAAAGAAAAGAGGCTGAATTCCAGGTCTGGGTTGGTCCAAAGCAGAAAAAAGATGCCGACAGTGGAAGTGGCCCCCAAGAGAGATGTGAGCTCAGCCAGAGCAGGATTTTGTAACTGAAAGTGAATACCAGTCTATAAAATCTCAAGAATTAATAAGTAAATCTGGGGCAATCATTAGACCTCTCACTGACTTGGGCAGAAGGCTCAAACAAATTTTCATTAAATCTTAGAAGTTGCTGGCACTTCAACTTATGTCTCTGGGTTCCTTAAATCCAGCGTAGGGTGAGGATTGAGAAACCCTCTCTTCATTCCAACAAATCAGCTCATGTGGGCTCTTCCTAAGGTCCAGAGTGACAAAGAAGACAAAAGCAAGAAGATAAACAAATAAACTAAGCCCACAACCTCTTCCAGGGGTTGTTAACAATAGATTTTGAAGACCTACTAAGCAGCTCCAGTCCTGACCTGGTGCTGAACCTGAGCCCTCCACATAGAACATCCCTGACTCATACCTGTGCCCAGAGGCCTCACCTGAGCAGTGAGGCAAGGATGGGGCTCGGGGGACAACCTGGTACAATACAGTAGCTTAGTCAAAATAGTCACAGCCTTGTGGTGGAGTCTTTTCACCTTTCCCCCCAGGGCTCTATTAGTTCATATATTAAAACAGCAAGGTGATTTTATACTTGTAGACAGAGATGGTCACTGTTCCTGTTTGACAAATGAGAGGGCTGAGGCTTCAGCTTGCTCAGCTCCAGCAGAGCAGGATTCTGGGTGAGGAATTATGATTCCTTGGGGTGGGCTTGGTTCACTGGACACCATTGTCCTTCTCTACAAAGGGTGTATTGTGAAATGTTTACAAAAGCACTTTTAGGAAGAGTTCAATGTCTATTTCTATCTTGGTGAGAATGTGGGTGAATGTATATGAGCGGTGGCAGAGTCCCCTGGCAGGGGGAGAAGGGAATTTACACTTGCTGTGTTCCTACCAGAGCCCAGGACTGGGTTCCTTACCTACATCACCTGCACTTTCTGAGAGATAAAGCAGCAGCAACAGACTTTCTGGGGTGATGTAACATTCTATAACTTAATAGGACGACCACACAGGGTGAGCATTTGTCAAAAGGCAACAACTGGTCCATTTAAGATTTGGGCTTTTCATTCTTTCAAAATTTTACCTCAAAAGAAGTAGAACCATAAACAGATACTGAACTCTGCTCAATGATATAGATGCTAGAGTGTTTAGCTGTGAAATGATCTTATGTCCAAAGCTTACTTTGTTGTTTTTTTTAATTTAAAAAATTGAACTATAGTTGATGTACAATATTATATGTTACAGATGTACAATAGAGTGATTCACAGTTTTAAAGATTATACTCCATTTATAGTTATTATAGAATATTGGTTATATTCCCTGTGTTGTACAATATATGCTTGTAGCTTATTTTATACATAATAGTTTGTACCTCTTAATCCCCTACCCCTGTACTGCCCCTCCCGCTTCCCGTTCCTCACTGGTAACCACTAATTAATTTGTTTTCTATATCTGTGGGCATGCTTCTTTTTTCTTATATTCACTAGTTTTTTTGTATTTTCTTTAGATTCGACATATAAGTGATATTATACAGTATTTGTCTTTTTCTGACATTTCACTTAATATAATACCCTCCAAGTCTATCCATGTTGCTGCAAATGGCAAAATTTCATTGTTTTTTATGGCTGAGTAGTATTCCATTGTATATACATACATATATATATATATATATATATATATGTATACCACATCTTCTTTATCCATTAATCTGTTGATGGACTTAGGTTGCTTCCATACCTTTGCAATTGTAAATAATGCTACTATGGACATTGTGGTATATGTATCTTTTCAAATTAGTGTTTTGGTTTCTTTTGGATATATACCCAGGAGTGGAATTGCTGGGTCATAGGGTAGTTCTATTTTTACTTTTTTGAGGAACCTCCAGACTGTTTTCCACAGTGGCTGCACCAATTTACATCCCCACCACCAGTGTACGAGGGTTCCCTTTTCTCCACATGCTCGCCAACATTTGTTATTTGTATTCTTTTTGGTGATAGCCATTCTGACAGGTATGAGGTGATATATCATTGTGGTTTTGATTTGCATTTCGCTGATGATTAGCGATGTTGAGTGTCTTTTCATGTTATCTCTTTGGGAAAATGTCTATTCAGGTCATCTGCCCATTTCTTAATTGGGTTGTTTGCTTTTTTGATGTTGAGTTGTATGAACTGTTTACATATTTTGGATATTAACCCCTTATCAGTCATATCATTTGCAAATATTTTCTCCCATTCTGTAGGTTGTCTTTTCATTTTGTCAATGATTTCCTTTGCTATGCAAAAGCTTTTAAGTTTAATTAGGTTCTGTTTATTTTTGCTTTTATTTCCTTTGCTTTAGGAGACAGATCCAAAAAAGTATTGCTGTGATTCATGTCAAAGAGTGTTCTGCCTATGTTTTCCTCTAGAAGTTTTATAGTTTCTGGTCTTACATTTAGGTTTTTAATACATTTTGAGTTTACTTTTGTATACAGTGTTACAGAATATTCTAATTTCATTCTTTCACATATAGCTTTCCAGTTTTCCTAGCACCACTTACTGAAGAGACTGTCTTTTTTCTATTGTATATTCTTGCCTCCTTTGTCATAGATTAATGGACCATAAGTGCATGGGTTTATTTCTGGGCTCTCTATTCTGTCCCACTGATCTGTGTGTCTGTTTTTATGCCAATACCATACTGTTTTGTTCTGTTTTTTAAAATATAAATTTATTTATTTATTTATTTTTGGCTGCGTTGGGTCTTCGTTGCTGCACGCGGGGGCTACTCTTCGCTGCGGTGTGCGGGCTTCTCATTACGGTGGCTTCTCTTGTTGTGGAGCATAGGCTCTAGGCGCGTGGGCTTCAGTAGTTGTGGCACGCGGGCTTCAGTAGTCGTGGCACGTGGTCTTAGTAGTTGTGGCGCACGGGCTTAGTTGCTCCGCAGCATGTGGGATCTTCCCAGACCAGGGCTTGAACCCATGTCCCCTGCATTGGCAGGTGGATTCCTAACCACTGTGCCACCAGGGAAGTCCCACCATACTGTTTTCATTACTGTAGCTTTGTAGTATAGTCTGAAATCAGGACGTGTGATTCCTCCACCTCTGTTCTTCTTTCTCAAGATTGTTGTGGCTGTTCAAGATCTTTTGTTTTCCATAGAAATTTCAGAATGATTTGTTCTAGTTCTGTGCAAAATGCCATTGGTATTTTGATAGGGATTGCATTGAATCTGTAGATTGCCTTGGGTAGTATGGTCATTTTAACAATATTAATTCTTCCAATCCAAGAACATGGTATATCCTTCCATCTGTTTGTGTCATCTTTGATTTCTTTCATCAGTGCCTTATAGTTTTCTGAATACAGGTCTTTTACCTACTTAGGTATGTTTATTCCTAAGTATTTTATTCTTTTTTATTTTTTTGGCTGCACCAAGTGGCTTGTGGGATCTTAGTTCCCTGACCAGGGATCGAAGCCAGGTCCCTGGCAGTGAGAGCACCAAGTCCTAACCACTGGACTGCCAGGGAATTCCTGAGTATTTTATTCTTTTTGATGTGATGGTAAATGGGATTGTTTCCTTAATTTCTTTTTCTGATCTTTCATTGTTCTTTCATCTCTTGCATAGGAATGCAAGGGATTTTTGTGCATTAATTTTGTATCCTACAACTTTACCAAATTCATTGATGAGCTCTAGTAGTTTTCTGGTAGCATCTTTAGGATTTTCTATGTATAGTATCATGTCATCTGCAAAGTGACAGTTTACTTCTTCCTTTCAAATTTGGATTTGTTTTATTTCTTTTTCTTATAATTGCTGTGGCTAGGACTTCCAAAACTATGTTGAATAAAAGTGGCAAGAGTGGCCATACTTGCCTTGTTCCTGATCTCAGAGGAAATACTTTCAGCTGTTCACCATTGAGTATGATGTTAGCTGTGGGCTTATCATATATGGCCTTTATTATGTTGAGGTATGTTCCCTCTATGCCCACTTTCTGGAGAGCTTTTATCATAAATGGGTGTTGAATTTTGTCAGAAGCTTTTTCTGCATCTATTGAGATGATCATATGGTTTTTATTCTCCAATTTGTTAATGTGGTGTATCACACTGATTTGCAGATATTGAAAAATTCTTGCATCCCGGGGATAAATCCCACTTGATCATCGTGCATACTCCTTTTAATGTATTGTTGGATTGGTTGGGTTTGATAATATTTTGTTGAGGGTTTTTGTGTCTATGTTCATCAGTGATATTGGCCCGTAATTTTCTTTTTTTGTGATATCTTTGTCTGGTTTTGGTGTCAAGGTGATGCTGGCCTCATAGAGTGAGTTCAGAATTCTTCCTTCCTCTGCAATTTTTTGAATAGTTTCAGAGGATAGGTGTTAACTCTTCTCTAAGTGTTTGGTAGAATTCACCATGAAGCCATCTGGTTCTGGACTTTTGTTTGTTGGGAGTTTTAAAATTACTGATTCAATGTCTGAAACTTACTTTGAAATGTATCTGAAAAATAAGATGGATTGGTGGGTAGATAGAGGGATTGTTAGATGGATACACATGTGATAAAGCAGGTAAAGCAAAATGTTAATAGTAGAATCTAGGAGATAGATACACGAGAGTTCATTGTAAAATTCCTTCAACTTTTCTGTATGGTTGAAATTTTTCATAGTTAAATGTTAGGGAAAAAAGTGGTACTCACAGCTAGTATCAATCTGGCGGCTATGGAAAGCCATGAAATCTGAGTGCTCTGAAATAAAACATTCCAGTCAGGCCAGTTTTGTAGCCATGTAGGTAAAAGGTCCTTCTTGAAAGGAGAGAAGAACAATGCTGCTTCTAGTTGAAACTGCATTTCTAATATGCAGTGCTCTCCCCCTTGAACTTGTGTCATGTTCTTTCCCAAGACACAGGGTACCATCCTCATCTTCAGTATCTGCATCCGCAGGAAGCATCTTGTTCTCTGCCTTGGGAGACACCACGCTCTCCTGGATTTTCTCCCATCTCTCTGGTGGCCCTTCTCAAGCTCCATTACTGACTCCTTCTCCTGTGTCTACTTTATAATGCAGAGGTTTCTTTGGGCTGGGTTCTGGGCCTTCCTGTCTCTTCCGTGCCCTCTTCCTCCCAAGGTGTTCTCAACAGTTTTCCTGGATTTTAGCACCATCTCTAGGATGACATCTCCCAAAGTGATAGCTCCGGCCTAAGCATCCTTTCAACAATGGACTCTTATGTCCAGATGCTTCTTTAACACCCACTGGACCGTCTCTCAGAGTCCCATCGCTGTAAGTCTGAATCTGAACTCCTTGCACACCCCTTCACACTCTGTTCAGCTGCCGCCAGGGTTTCTCTTTCCATCACCTCCCCACCACCGCTCTACCACGGCCATCATCTGTCCTGGATCACCAGGCGCCTCCCAGCCTGTCTCCCACGGAGACTCACTCCACTCTAGTCTAATTCAAGCTGCCAGTGCATCTTTTAAAAACATAAATCTGATCATTTCTCTTCTCTACTCAAAACTCATCAATGGCTTGTCTCTGTGGTTAGGACAAAATACAACATTCTTAATATGGACCACAAGGCCCCCGGGATGGGGCCCCTGCCTGCCGCCTACCTTTTCTGCCTCTGCTGGGGCCACATGAGTCTCTGTTCCTCCAACAAGAGAAGCATCTTCTTACCCCAGGGCCTGTGTATGGGGCATCCCTCTTGGAATGTTTCCAACCATCCTTCCTGGTAAATCCCTACTCATTGTTTAGGTCTGAGCTTAAATAAGGCTTTTTGAGAGAAACTTCCTGACACACCCCTCCCGCCATCTAAACGATGTCTCACTGTTACTGTCTCTCATAAAGCCTGTACTTTCGTTTTACAGTAGAATTAGTGATGATAGTTGTCTGCCTCTCCTGCTAGACTTCAGACTCTGTGTGGGCCTGCTGTGGGGGCGTCTGCTGTGATCCACCCCATGTCCGGGGATGCGGCCCCTGACAGGAGTCCCCAGCGCGCAGGAGGGGGTCAGTTTATACACTTACTTGTTAAGTAACGTTCGACTCTGCCTCAGGGAGATGCAGTTTGAAAGGTGAGGGACAAAGTCACAAATCAACATGGCATCTGGGCTCAGCGTCATTAGGACCCGTGTAGCCTACTGCACAGCTCTTACCACCTTGGGTGTGAGCACAACAGGCACACGTAGCCCGTTCTCAGTCACTCCTGTCCCTCCCTCACCCCTCACTCCCGCTTACATGCAGATGAAGAAAAAGCAAGAAAGAGTGGCCGGTACTTAAAACACTTGCTGGGAAGACTCCCTCCTCCTCATCTGCACCCAGGGAGCTTTGGGGCACAGTCTGCAAAAAGCTTACAGAAACGAAAGGCAAAGGGCCTGAACTCAGAATCACATGCTCGGTCCTCCCCGGGTTCTGCAGCCCATTCGATTAGGACCTTACGTGCACGATTTTATGGCTTAGAACCTTCATGTGCCCTGCCTATGCCGCACAGCTATTAGGAGGACAAAATGAGCTAATGTAAGTGAAAGTGCTTCTTATACCATAAACCTACGACCACCACATAGAGGTAGGTTACGTGCAGCTTGAAGAATAGTGAAATGTTAGATATACTGACTTTGCTGTTTTTAACAATGAAAGATGCTAATACCAGTTGTCTCAATAATTACATTACCATAAGAATAATGAACAACTTGATATTCTTCCCACTTTAAGGAGGATATTTAATTATAGATAGGAATATGGTAGAAATGACCTAAATTTAGAAATATTACTTCCTAAATCAGCAATTCATGACTAAGATTACCCTACATAGCACTTAAATTGTGTGAGCGTTCAACTGACCTATAAGTAATAACTTTCCAGTTTATGCCATACTAAAATGTTTTTCCTCATAGTTACATACTACTTTTATAACAAAAACAACTTTATTTTCCTGTTTGTAAAAGTAATGTGTATTCATAAAAATTCAAAGGATATACAAATATAATAAGTAGCAAGAGAAAATTATTCATCAATATCTTCTCTTTACCAACATCAAAAAAAAAATTGTAAAATAAGTAAGACTTGCAAGTAATTATAAATATGTCATAACAGGCATCACTTAATGAGAATTTTAAAATCTCTAATACATGGGATTATTTCAAAAGACTGTTTCCACATTGCAAAAGCATACATTTTTGTTTATGAGACATTTCTAATTTATCAGCTATTAGTTCTTTTTGCCTATGTGTATTTGAGAAGATCATTCTTTTCTTTTCTTTTTTTTTTTTTTTTTTTGCGGTATGCGGGCCTCTCATTGTTGTGGCCTCTCCCATTGCGGAGCACAGGCTCCGGACGGGCAGGCTCAGCGGCCATGGCTCACGGGCCCAGCCGCTCTGCGGCATGTGGGATCTTCCCGGACGGGGGCACGAACCCGTGTCCCCTACATCGGCAGGTGGACTCTCAACCACTGCGCCACCAGGGAAGCCCGATCATTATTTTCAACTGAAAAACTAACATATCCACCAGATATTTCAATAACTTTACAACATGTAGAACAACTAAGAGATATAGAAATTGTTAGCAAAGGGAAATGACACAAGGACCCACAGTATTTCTTAAATGTTATATGGAAGGGGCAAGAAATAAAGATTCACGGCACATGCTAATTTTGCAGATTGTTAATAAATACAGACATTATGATACATCTGTATTGCCACAGGAAATAGCCAAGATATTACTAATTTTAAATGTCAGGCTGTCAGCAAGAATGAAGCTGAACTAGAGGGATGTTCCAAGAAAAGGGAGAAACATGCCCGGAGCACTGAGAAAACTTTCAGGCTGAATTCATGTGAATTACTGGACAACCCTGGGTTTCTAAATTCTTTTGCATCTTATGTGTAAGATTAAGAAAGGGCTACTCCTGTTCTATATCTCCACCTAGTGGACAATGCCATCCATGCTCTGGTGCATTGCCTTCAGAGAGAGGCTTGCTCGCCCCAGTTAGGTAAGGAGCTGATGACTCTTGTTTGGGACACAGAAGATGAATTACCCTTGGAGTTTTAGTTTGGGTTTGGACTTTAAAACGTCTGCTTAATGAAGCAAATCTGGTATTTCATCATCTTTTATTAGCCTGTAGGAAAAAATAAGCGGCATTTATAAGCAGCATCTCTTCCTCTTCTCAAGAATTAAAAATACATAAGGGTGTTAATATTTCCACTGAGTTGCCATTAATAATTAATTTTTTAAATTTCTCTTTTTGTCCTCCTCCCCCCAGCTCTTCCTGCCTACTTCACAATCTTTGATACCAGCTTCAACGACTTGACCGTTTGTTCTAAAGCAAAAAACAATTCAGGTCCCCTTGCAATGTAATTCACACTGTGGTAGCAACACAAGAGTGGATCCTGACATCAGTATAGGGGGTCGTGTCCAGGATTAAAAAATAAAATATCCATTTTTCATTTTTTGAGGAGTCTACACACTGTTTTCCACTGCACGATCCCACTTACATAAGAAATAATCCAAAATAGTCAGACTCCCAGAAGCAGAAGGGGAGTAGTGGTTGCCACGGGCTGGGGGGTGGGGTGAGAAGTGGGGGTCAAGTTTCAGTTACACGAGATAAGTTCTGGAGAACTGAACAACATTGGGTCTGTAATTAACAACACCGTATTATGCACTTAGCATTTTTAAAATTAATTAGTTAATTTATTGTTGGCTGCGTTGGGTCTTTGTTGCTGTGTGCAGGCTTTCTCTAGTTGCAGTGAGCGGGCGCTACTCTTCGTTGCGGTGCGCGGGCTTCTCATTGCGGTGGCTTCTCTTGTTGCGGAGCACAGGGTCTAGGCGCGTGGGCTTCAGTAGTTGTGGCACGTGGGCTCAGTAGTTGTGGCTCACGGGCTCTAGAGCGCAGGCTCAGTAGTTGTGGCTCATGGGCTTAGATGCTCCGCAGCATGTGGGATCTTTCCGAACCAGGGCTTGAACCCGTGTCCCCTGCATTAGCAGGTGGATTCTTAACTACTGCACCACCAGGGAAGCCCTGCACGTAGCATTTTAAGAGGGTAGATCTCATGTTTTTACCACGATAAAAAAAAAAAAAAAGGATCATTGAGGAAGACTCTGAAGAAAAAGGAAGGAAGGGAGGGAGGGAGGGAGGGAAGAAAAACTAGACTGGAATCTAAAATGTCAGCGAGCTTCTCACACACATAGTGAGTGTTATTCTGTGAAAATTCTATTACGTGTGTGTGCTATGTGTACTGAGGTGTGAGGTAAAAGGCTTTTCATCCTGGGGGGCAAGTTCAAAAGCCTCTGCTCTATTGTTCTAAAAAAAATCAAACTACAGCTAAAATCTCTGTTGTATTTCAAATGAATTAGGGTTCCTTGTATGTAAATATGCTTCTCTGTTTCTGAAAAAGGTGGTTCAAGATGCCTTGAGGCAGGAAATGGGATGGCATCGAAGGCAAAGAAGTGGAACTGTTGGCCCAGTCTATTCTTCTTTTTCTTTTTTTAATAATTAAAAAAAAAAATTTAATTGGGCTTCCCTGGTGGCGCAGTGGTTGAGAGCCCGCCTGCCGATGCAGGGGACGCGGGTTCGTGCCCCGGTCTGGGAGGATCCCATGTGCCGCGGAGCGGCTGGGCGCGTGAGCCATGGCCGCTGAGCCTGCGCGTCCGGAGCCTGTGCTCCGCAACGGGAGAGGCCACAGCAGTGAGAGGCCCGCGTAACGCAAAAAAAAAAAAAAAAAAAAAAAAAAAAAAATTATTTAATTTCTTTCTTTTTGGCTGCATCGGGTCTTCATTGCTGCGCACAGGCTTTCTCTAGCTGCGGCGAGTTGGGGCTACTCTTCGTTGTGGTGCTCGGGCTTCTCTTTGCGGTGGCTTCTCTTGTTGCAGAGCACGGGCTCTAGGCTCGTGGGCTTCAGTAGTTGTAGCACGTGGGCTCATTGGTTGTGGCACACGGGCTTAGTCGCTCCGCGGCATGTGAGATCTTCCTGGACCAGGGCTCGAACCCATGTCCCCTGCATTGGCAGGCAGATTCTTAACCACTGTGCCACCAGGGAAGCCCCGGCCCAGTCTATTCTTTGCCTTCGATGTGAGGATAATGTCGGACAGATCTGGAAGTCTCCTGTGATGGGGCACAACCTTTGGAGCAGGACAATCCTGGTTTTGAATTCCGATGCAGACACTTCTCACTGTATGTCAGCCTCTCTGGTCTGAGCGTCCTAATCTGAACATAAAGCCATTCATTATTACTGCGTGGAGCTGTCATGAGAAACACGTGGATGATACGGACGGTGTGCCCATCACATGCAAGGAGCCAGAGTTGCACTGACATCACTTCAAATAGTTCTTGTCTTCCTTATCTCCCTAGGTTTCTATAGCTTAGAATTGCAAATATCCCTAAAAGAATTTAAAACTTGAATCCCAATAACGATTGCTTCTTCAGGGCTGTCCAGTGAGAGCCTGAATTCTGCATTCTCTGATTCTGTTTATGACTGCATTTATTATAAATCTCAGTGAAAGTGTTTTCCTTGTTTCTGCAGTGCCTTCTTTATTTTACAAAGAGCAGGGGTCTCTTGTGGTTTTTCTTCTCAAAGTGGGATACCATCCTGGGGGTGGTGACCACCCAAATGAAACCATGGCATTTCCTGTGAGCAGAGCAGGCCTGGGGAGAAGATGCGGACCCAGCTCCATTTGTTTCAAATTGAGGGGTAATTGAAATATAACATTACATTAGTTTCAGGTGTGCACCATGGTGATTCTATAGTTGTAAATATTGTGAAACGATGGCCACAGTAAGTCTAGCTAACATCCATCACCATAGGTAGTTACACATTTTTTTTCTTGTGATGAGAACTTTTAAGATCTACTCTCTCAGTAACTTTCAAATATACAGCAAAGTATTGTTAGCTGTGGTCACCATGCTGTACTTTCCATCCTCAGGACTTATTTACGTTATAACTGGAAGTCTGCGCCTTCAACGCCCTTCTCCCATTTTGCCAACCCACCCTGCCTCTGGACACCACTAGGCCTCTCTCTGAATCTGTGCATCCAGCCACATTTTATATCCCCTCCCTTCAGCCGGGGTCTCTCTTCAACCCCTCTGCTCCCTCCTCTTTGCTCCTCCAACCCGCTCAGCCTCACCCCAGGGGAACCTGAATGGACAAACTGTTGCTGAAAATAATACCTGTCTTGCCTCCTGAGGTGGGGAGGGGGGGGACGTCCTGATGAGGAAGTGAGAAAAGAAGGAGAAAGAAGGAAAAAGGAGAAGGAAAGAAGGAAAAGAAGGAGGAAGCTGTAAGAACAGTGGGGTCACACCAGTGTCTGGTGTTTTCACGTTCTGAATCCATCTCAGAAATGTTACCAATGCAGTAAGGTCTGCTAACCTCGGCTCCCTGGGTCTGCCGCTTACCAGCGGGGCGACCTTGGCAAACCACGTGAAGCCTCAGCTTCCTCATCTCTAAATTGTGGAGAGTAGTACCTCCCATTCACAAGGAGCTTTAAGAATTAAACACGTAATGCAGGTAGACATGTCAAAACAGATCCCAGCCACAGTAAGTGGTTACTATAGACTGAATGTTTATGTCCCCCCCAAAATTCACAAACTGAAGCCTAATCCCTGGTGTGATGGTATTTGGAGGTGGGGCCTTTGGTAGGTGACCATGTCATGAGGGTGGGGCCCCCATGAATGGGATTAGTACCCTAATAAGAAGACACAGATCTCTCTCTTTCTCCCCCATGTGGGGACACAAGAAGATGGCCGTCTGCAAACCAGGAAGAGGACCCTCACCAGACAGATCTGCCAGCACCCTGCTCTGGGACTTCCAGCCTCCAGATCTGCGAGAATAAATGTTTGTTGTTTAAACCACCAGTCTTCAACAACCCCCAGTGATACTTTTGTTAGAACATCTGGAACAGACTAAGACAATGACCAATAAAGACAATGGTTGTTATTATGCTATCTCCCAGATTTTGTGTCTTCAAAGGACCATAAAGGTGGTCCTTAAAAAGTTAAGAAGTTAACATTTTCCTTAAGTTAAAGTTTCATACCCTATAAAACCTGTGCCTTGTGGGAAAATGGGAGAAAAGCAAGAAATTTGGGGCAGAGAAGACTTCTTGATACTCTCAAATCATATCATGTAAGCAACTACCTGGGCATGATACTGCTCTGTATCGGAGCTGTGAATTTCAGCATTTGCTTGAAATTTGGCGACAGAGTGGCCAATGCAGTGAATGACTCCAGGAATGGTCCATTATTGTTTTAACAATCTTTTCAAGCCACAGAGGCTGCTCATTACTTTACAACTCTCACTACAATATGACCTGCTCATCCCCCGGTAATTGCCTGCCCCCTTAGCTTGTGTCCTGCAGTCAGAGTTGTAGAAGCAGGGGGAGGTTAGGTACAATAAGGGCCTTGGTGGGGAGGATACGTGAAGAGAATGCAGGGAGGAAGGGGAGGACCCCGTCCTCTCATTGCTTGCTCTTGAAGTGGGTCTTGTCTACACATAGTGTGTGATGGTCTCAGGGGTGCACAGCTGAACATTTTAAACTTGCCTAGTTGCTGACTGTCAACTCCCAAAAGAACATCAGAAGAAGCCGCTGAGTAAGCAAAGCTGTTTTTAGACTTACTGCCAGAAGGGAGACCACCATTTTGACAGTTTTAGTTGTGTGTCAGAGGAAAAGTTCAAGGAAGAACATCTATAGGGGTTTGAGGTCTGGGCTCAAGGGGTTGAAGGTGGGTCTTTCAAGGCAGAGACTGGATCAGGCTGGGTACAGTTTGTGATGTGATGGTTCAGGATTGGAGGTGAGGGTCTGGGGGACTGAACTGCTGTCTGAGGACAAGTTTGCTCAGGTAAGCAAACTGTTCACCTGAATAAAGTCATTTGTAGGAATTTTCTGAAGCAAACAGTAAAGTACTTTATTGGTGTACAGCCTTATCTTCTTGGGCAAGAACTTCCTGGAACGAAGAGTTGTATTATGTTGACACAGATAGACTCCAGTTCTCATAGTTATGTGTTTTTGAAAATACATAACTAGTACCTCAGATCATTAATCTTGGAAGTGGCAGTGTTTAGGACAACAGAGAAGTAAATTAAAAGTGAAAAGCTGACTTGATTCAAAGAAAAACAATAGTATAGGAGGTACTCAACACTGACAAAATTGTGACTACAGTGTATGAAAGACTGGGGTGTGAAACTCTTGTTTAACACTGTGAGGCTCTCCTGGTGGAGTCTCTTCTGGAGGACAGTCCTCCTGTGGGGCCGGTGTGTGACCCACAGATGAATCGTCACAGAGAGCCGGGGCAGGAGAGCCTGTCACCTGGGCTGGGAGGGGTCTGGGCACCCCCCGACCCTGGGCACCCCCCCACCCCTGGTTTAGTGTCATCTTTGTTGTGCAGATGAGCTGACAACTAGAAAAGTCCCCCGGCTGGAAACTCTGACTTGCTGGTGTGTCTACCCGGGACCCGAGCTTTCACATAGGATGTAGCAGCTGCTATTGGCGCTCCTATGCAAGGCAGGTGGGTTCCCCAGTGGTGGCACCTGCCACTGCGGTCACCAGGCCCTCATGGCCCCAGATACCAACAGAACAGTGTGGCAAAGAGGAGCCGAGACTCAATAAAGTGCAAACCAACCAGAATGACCCAGTGATGAATATTTTGGACAAACTGAAAGGGGTAGAGGGAGAAGGCAAGGCAGTTCCTGGATTTCCAGGAGCCCCTTCCCAGGAGGGGTTGGTTGAGGGAAGGAGGACACATCCCCCTTGATTCAAGCCCAGGTTAGCTTGAATTCCAGGAGAGGAGCCTTTGGGGCCTTTCTCAGGTAGAAAGCCCAGAGACCAGGGCAGAATCCTGTGGGTCTGCTGTCCCCAGGTGGCTGTGAGACAATAGAAAGATTGGTGCTGGGATGAGCCAGCAGGGGAAGGGAGGCAGGTCCTATAGTTGCTGAGAATCTCACTCCTAGGCTCATCAGTGAGGCCGACCTGATCTTCCTGGGACTAAATCTGAGGAGCTTTCCCAGCGTTCTACCCAACCAGATGGGGTGGGGCTCACCCCAGAGCAAATCCACAGGAACTAGGAAAGGAGCCATTCTAAGAGTAACCCATCACCGTCCCTCAGAGACAAGGACCAAACACTGCCAGTCTTCTACACAGGGTTTCTCAGGCAGCTGCCGTTTTGCCTGCGGCTCTGTCACCCGTCAGCTTCCCTGACCTGTCAGCTCTGCATGGTGGTTAGAGCTGGGTTTAGTATCCCCAGGCCCCTGGGCATCTCCACCATCAGCAGGTGACCTAAAGAATTTAATGACCGTTCAAAAAATAAAACAAAGCATAGAGCACACCGTGACCTCACCAATGTCAAGGAAACATCCAAACAGTAAAGTGGAAGATTAACTGTCCAAGACATTGACATTAGAACATTTATGATTATTCTTTACGAAACAACTACAAAAGGAAAATGTCAGTCAACTTTCCAGCAAGCTGAGATCCCGGAATGCCTGAAAGGAGGACAGGAAGGACCTCTCCAGTTTCAGCAACCACTAGGTGTTATTTTTTTTCCTGTTTTAGTAATATGAGTTGAAAGATGAAATATCATTAGCCCGTGGGGAGAACCCCAACCAAAGAAATCTAAAACATATAGTATGTAAATGCTTTTTTCCCCTTTCTTAAATTTTGGATGCTGGTGCTAAACTTCCAAGTGTCATGATTTAAAAAAGAAATTTTATGCCTTTTAAATTTATTTCTGGGATGAGGGGAGGGTAATATTTTTGCTTTCTCATGGGACTCTCTTTAAAATGTGCCTAAGAAATTCCTCAAAAATAAAATTTTTACTCTCAAAACGAAAAAAAAATTGTTCCTCCACCCAATGCTCAAGTCCCTCAGACAAGGTGCTCACCCTGCCTGGCCTGAGGTGGCCTTGGGGCCAAGCCTGTGGTGTGGCTGACAGAAGCCACACGAGTGTGCAGAAAGTTTGCCACATGGTCAGTACTGAATGCACATCAGCTGTTAGCTCTTGTTTTCTGTAAACCTGAGGGGACTTTTGTTGTAAGATTCCTGCCTCCCACTGGTCTGGCTGAAGAGGAAGGTCGGCCGGAGTGATGGTGACAGTGGAAGAGGCACATAAGCAGAGTTCTGTGGCCTTTCAGAAAAGAATCGTAAGCCACCCATGTCACCTATATTCCCTGTCCAACCCCCCACCCCCAAACTCAAACCCAACAAAAACACACTCTAGGAACTGAAGGCAAGAGGAACAGAGGGAGTCCTAAAAGATACTGAGGGGAAGATGATGAGAAAGCCGACGCTGTAAGCCTGAGTCTGCAGGGAAAGCGTCCATCTGATGGCTTATTTGAACCACTGCTGTTTGAAGGATGACAAATCACCAGAAAGAGCAGAACAACGGGGCAAACGAAGGAGGGTGAGAAAGTCATGCAGAAGGGGAAAGGAGAGGTGTGTGCAAATGAAGTGATATTCCATGAAAAGGTACAGATTTTAGAAAGGTATGTAGCTACATACCACTACAGTTTTGTGAAACATGTTCCCATTGATAATAAGTAGAAGAGAATTTGGTATTATTAGGAGATATTCAGTAAAGTTTTAAAGATACTTAAATTCAATATAAAAACTATACAAAACACTGCAAAATAACTCAAAATTATTTTAAAACTCTTTTAGCTGATTTAGCATTGTTTTAGTTCATTCCTGGGCTATCATTTTTTTTAAAATTTATTTATTTTATCCATTTATTTTTGGCTGCGTTGCGTCTTCATTGCTGTGAGCGGGCTTTCTCTAGTTGCGGCGAGTGGGGGCTACCCTTCATTGTGGTGCGCGGGCTTCTCGCTGCGGTGGCTTCTCTTGTTGCGGAGCATGGGCTCCAGGTGCACGGGCCTCAGCAGTTGCAGCACGTGGGCTCAGCAGTTGTGGCTCACGGGCTCTAGAGCATAGGCTCAGTAGTTGTGGCACACGGGCTTAGTTGTTCCGCAGCATGTGAGATCTTCCCAGACCAGGGCTCAAACCCGTGTCCCCTGCAATGGCAGGCGGATTCTCAACCACTGTGTCACCAGGGAAGCCCTGGGCTATCACTTTTGATAGGTAAATGTTCCCTCATTCTGCTATTACCTATAAAGGCAATGACTGATGCATTTATAATCACAATTAGAACAAAAACTCAAGAACTCCTTGGGTGGGGTAGGATGCTGGGAATGCCAAATTGGATATCACAGGGACTTCTCCAAGGGTCTGTAATTAAAAATAAATTCCCATCTGGCTCCCCACTGTGTAGACCTCCTGTGTGGCCCTGTGATACGCTACACTTCTCCAGTGTGGCACTAAACCCACTGTATTACAAGTTCCTTTTGATTTTTCTCTCTTCCCCTTGGACTACAAACTGAAAAGGTAGATGATAAATACCTGTTGAATTAATGACTCCAGCAAGCATTCATTGGGAGCCAGTGTGTGGCCGGCAGTGTTCTCGGCACTGGGAACACAGCAAGGAGGGTACCTGTGGGCAGAACCCCGGACTCACAAAGGAAACAAGACAAGGAAATAAATGTCTGCCGTGTGTCAAATGGTGGTAAGTGCCATGGATAAACATAATGCAGGGATGTAGGGGTCGGGGTGGCCCGAAGGGGAGCAGAGGTAGGCCCTTTGGCATCTGTGGGTCGGGGGAGGACCAGGCAGAGGCAGCAGCAGTGCAAGGGCCCTGAGGCAGGTGGGCTTGGTGAGTCCAGTGAGTCCCAGAGCAGCTGGAGTGATGGGAATGGAAGCAGTGAGGAGGGGGGTCAGAGGTCCGATCAGAGAGGCAGGCTGGGTTGCAGATTGTGTGGGACCAGGCAGGTCCTTTCATTCGGAATTGCACTGGGAGTCAGTGGGATGTTCTGAGCAGAAAAGTGATAGGATCTGGCTTTTCATGCTGAAAGGACCCCTCTGGCTGCTGGACTGAGAATCAGCGTGAGAAGGTAAACAGTGAAGCCACCAAGCATCTAGCGGGTGATGGAATCATCCTGCCAAGAGGTGATGGGACTGCAGCGGGAGGAACCGGTGGGTCAGGCTGTGGACGGCCCGCCGGACGCTCAGGCGCAGAAGGAGGCCGAGGGAGGATGTGCTGCCTTCTCTGTGGCTGTGGACGTGACCAGAAGTCTGGTTTTGGACATACTGAGTTTATTACACGTATCTTCCTTTTTCATGTTGAATTCTCTGTCCAAGTTGGAGAGTAGGTGCTGTTTCTTTTTCAGTACTACCATCAAACAGGAACTGAGAGTGTATGTAACAGTCCAGCAGGAACTGAAACCAGGAAAGGGTTGGGGGGCCGTGTGTGGGGTGTTTTTGTTTAAACATAGGGAGACACATGGACATCCCACCACCCCATCTTCCTCCAGCAATAAATCAACATTCGGTGGGTCTTCAGCAGCCAGTCCAGGGCTATCAGCACTCAGTGCTGTGGGCTTTTGGACTAAGGTCACTCTGAAGGGAAGCTGGAATGATAAACTGTATGTGGGCCCTGTTGGGAGAGGCAGCCCTCCGTGGGCCCTGAACATTCTGGCAAGCTCGTGCCGAGGGCGCTTGATAGTTAGGCTGACCTTTCCCCTGACATTTAAGTAGGTCAGGGCTTGTTTGCTGCCTGATCATGTGCTGGGCACTTGACCCTGGTCCCTCTCCTGCACATGCTGGTGTCATCTGGGACCATCGCATGATCTCAGTGCTACGTGGGGGCAAAGGGAACTAATACAAAGAGCAGATGTTGTCTCCTGGGCTGTGAGTAGTAAAGTCCTTGGTCTCTGACCCCAGAGTCTTGTGTCTTCTGCCAGCATTCCTGAAAGAGGAACAGGCCAACGTGTCACAGTCTAAGTTGGGTAAAGTTTCAGACCCTTCACACTTGTGCACAGACCTCATCTCTCTCAGAGGGGTTGTCAGAAGCCCCACTCTGGGTGGATGGGTAGTGTGGGGTGAAACACAAAAGGCATCAGGGCAGATGCCCAGCTGGGAAGGACTGTAATTCCTCGCGGGGACCTTTCTTCTGAATGAAGGACCTGACGGGGCAAAATGAAGAAAACTGATCACATGGAGCTGACGGGCTTGGGCTAATGTTCGATTTGTTTATACTCCTTTCCTCACCTTGTAGTGTAAATGTGAATCCTCGCTACAGTCCCTTGGGATTGAGTAAAGGATGGGACAGGTGGAAAGATCATTTTCAGCGTAAAGGTAGCAGATAACGGCTGCTGAAAACCAAGGCAATCCTAGTTCACTTTTATCTAGGGATGGACAGGATGCCAGGCCACAAAAAATGCGAGACCTTTATTTTTACAAAGAAAATCTATTTGCACTTATTTTTAAGTAATTTAAGACTGGCTAGGCTGCTGGAGTGCTGAACCTTCCCCCATTGACTCAGAAGTCCTCCTCCCTCCTCTGTGGATCTGTTGCTCGGAGGGACCAGCCAGCAGACACCCACAACAGGTGCTGGGGCAGCACAGGGCTCTGGCAGAGGTACTGACTGTCTAAGGGAACACAGGAAGGGGAACCCTTTCAGTAGGTGTCAACCTTCCAAAAATGCACAGTACCAATTTAAAACCGCACTAAATTCCTGCAGAATTGCAACTCTAAGCGTTACGCTATGTGCAGTGCAATCCCTCTTCCTCCTACTGGAGCTCATCTTTTTAAGTTGATCTCAATGGTAAAAAGGGAAGGGAAGCATGATGGTGCTTCTGGAACTGTCAACACAAAGAGCACACGGATGAATCGATATCATGGCAACAGGTGTGAGGGAGGGAGGTGAAACGACATTGCCCCACAGGGATTTCCTCAGTGGTTTAGCCAGGGTCCCCTGCTGACTTCCACAGCCCTTCTTGCTGGTCAAAATCTGTTCTTAGAGGGAAGCAGGAGAGGGCCAGAATGGCACATGTGACAAATGATACATAAATAAGCCTATGGTGATCTAGGTAGTCTGGGCTCGAGTTACTTCCCCCTAAGAAAGTAGGAAATACTTAAATCCAATGCTTATTTTATACCTCTGAACAATGCTGCCATCCCAAATAGATGAGAAAATGGAAACATGATGAAATTTGGAGATGCCAGCAGCCACTTTGACAAGAAGTAGGAAGCTCCGACTTCTACACAATGGGGTACTTTTATTTTACACTGCATGTTAGCTGAATGAAAAAAATGTCTTATTTTCTCCCATACACAACAGCCTACCGCATTTCAACTTGCAAAAATTTTTATTTATCCCTTTTATTCACTGTTCCAGGTGTTTATATTGAAGGATAGGCATGATGTCCCAACCTGAAATCCAGATCACTGACATCCAAATTAGGTTCTAATTCTTTCCATCCTCTCTTGCTATCATGTCATACAACAAAAAATATATTAGTTGCAAGCAGTCTTTGATTCAGATCTCCTGCAGCAGAGTTGGTGAATCAACGGAAGTTTCCATGTCCCTTTTTATCCCAAATATCCCTAAAGTCCTCATTTGGGTTTTATGTTCTATTTTCTGCCACCCGGATGAACTTTTTAAAAGGTTTATTTTGATTTCTCCCTCTCTGGATCCACACACGATCTGAGGGGAATATATTTCCTTTCTAAATGTCTCTCTTCTTCATATTCACAAGTTTCCTCTTGAAGATATATACCCTCTACTTATCATCTCACACCGATCAGAATGGCCATCATTAAAAAGCCTACAAATAGCAAATTCTGGAGAGGGTGTGGAGTAAAGGGAACCCTCCTACAATGTTGGTGGGAATGGAAATTCATGCAGCCACTATGGAGAACAGTATGGAGGTTCCTTAAAAAACTAAAAACAGAGTTACTATGAATGGATAAAGAAGATGTGGTGTATATCTATCTATCTATCTATCTATCTATCTATCTATCTATCTATCGATACACACACACACACACAATGGAAAATTACTCAGCCATAAAAAAAGAATGAAATAATGCCATTTGCAGCTACATGGATGGACCTAGAGCTTATCATACTAAGTAAGTCAGACAAAGATAAATATCATATGATATCACTTATATGTGGAATCTAAAAAAATGATACAAATGAACTTATTTACAAAACAGAAAGAGACTCACAGACATAGAAAACAAACTTATGGTTACCAAAGCGGGAAGAGGGGAGAGGGATAAATTAGGAGTTTGGGATTCACATATACACACTACTATATATAAAACAGACAAACAACAAGATCCTACTGTTTAGCACAGGGAACTCTATTCAATATCTTGTAATAAACAGTATGGAGGTTCCTTAAAAAACTAAAAACAGAGTTACTATATGATCCTGCAATCCCACTCCTGGACATATATCTGGAAAAGATGAAAACTCTAAATTGAAAAGATACATGCACCCCAATGTTCATAGCAGCACTATTTACAATAGCCAAGACATGGAAACAACCTAAATGCCCATCAACAGATGAATGGATAAAGAAGATGTGGTGTATATCTATCTATCTATCTATCTATCTATCTATCTATCTATCTATCGATACACACACACACACACAATGGAAAATTACTCAGCCATAAAAAAAGAATGAAATAATGCCATTTGCAGCTACATGGATGGACCT
>NC_041232.1:27851834-27867654 GCF_002837175.3 Physeter macrocephalus
AAACTGAATCACTTTGCTGTACACCTGAAACTAACACAACATTGTAAATCAACTATACTATACTTCAATTTAAAAATAAGATATATACCCTCCACCAACACACTCGAGTCTTTTCTTCAGGCCCACTGTTAATGAGACATGTGTCACATCCCAACAGTGACTATGGTTTCCCTGCAGCTAATGCAGAGGAGAGGCCAGCCCCAGGCAGGACCCCCCAGGAAACTTCTCAAGGCTTCCTTCTAATGCAGCACAGTGTTTCCTTAGAACATAGGACATTCCTGGAATGTGCTGATTCCGAGCCCAGACCTCCTATTCTTCCTTCCTCACTTGGTGTAGATGAAACCCTGCAGTGGGGACCCAGCAGCCCCTGCACAGCGTTTCTTGTCTAAGGGAGTCTAGCCTCTCCCTCAAGTTCTCGGCCCCTGGGGCAATTGTGAAATTGGGTCTAATGATTAAACAAAAAGTTCTCCGTGTCTCCTCTTTGTCTACTCTGAATGCTTTAGAATGATTAAATACGATTAGAACTGTCAGCCCTCCGCAAGAGAATCTAAACAACCCACCTAAACGTTCTCTGTCTACGATTAAAAGACAAAGAGTTTGGAACCCTTGTGATTACTTTGCAGAAGAAAGATATTATGAGGACACAGTCTAAAACTTGACTCAGGCCAGGTAAGTCAGAGTCTCTGCTCGTTTGGTGATGACTAACACATTCTGCCAGCTGTTCAGTGTTAAGATTATTATATTGTGTAACCAAAAGAGGGCAGTGCTCATTCTTCCTGTTTTCTATTTTAGGACAAAATGGAAAGGTCATCTTTTTCTTATTCCATTTTTCCTTTACTCACCACAAAATGAAAATAGTGAGTAAAAGTTACATAAGCAAATAAATGAAATATTCCGAGTCCCTTTAGTTCAACATTAGTAATTTGATACAGATACTTCTACAGCAAAAGAAGACATTTGTTTCTTTGATTTACTTTTCTAACCCTGGATGGTTGCTTCTGTTTCTGAATATTTAAAACAGTGCCTCCAAAAAAAACTCCATGATACTTAACAAAAGACAGAGAATAGGTAGGTTTCACTAAATGGCAGCTTATCCAACATTTGAATAAAGATAAAATTCGGCCCTAGTGACAGTGCATTTTTTGGTCATTACATGTCCTAGCATGACCACCCCACTCGCCCCATCCCATCTTTTCTGAGGCATCTATATTAATTTATCCTTCAAGTCCCAACAAATTTTTTTCTAATTTACTTTCTCACAGGGTAGTAAATTAACGATCAAAGCAAAGATTTGGTCACCTGGAGTATTATACCTAGACCAACACCCTGTTTAAATATGAAAACAGAAAACCATGAAGTTTGGTATAGCCGATGAATAACTTGGCTCTTACTGGCACTGAACTCCTTCAACTATAATGATTTCCATTTGTCCTCTTTCTGGTAGACCCAGGAAATTAGGTGGCAGCATCCTGAGCATCTGTGGACACCTGTGTCAATATATTGTATGTTGCAGTCAGACCTACCTAATTCACATCCAGACCTGCTAGGTGCTGTGATTTGGAACAAATTACTAACCTTGGGCAAGTTTCATCCTATGGAAAATTGGGGGTAAAATGCCCAATTTGCAGGCTTGTTGTGAGAATAAAGTAAAACAATCAATCTAGGTTAAACTATCTACACTGTGATGAGCAAACAGTAGGCACTCAATCAACCTGAGCCCTATTCCTTCCTGTTAAGAAACCATACATGTACATCCACCATTATTGTTGCTTGGCTAGTAGATGAAAATAAATGACAGAACTATACTTATATGAATGTTCTGTTCTTTTAGGAACAAAGATTTAATTGGTTTATATGTTCCGTACGAGTCATTGTTTAAAATATTTATTTAGCATCTCATGCAGTAGTAACATTTATTGAGTGCCAGGGCCTAAGTGTCTTTACATGGATTGACATCTTTAATCCTCATAG
Organism: Physeter macrocephalus; assembly: GCF_002837175.3. Taxonomy (NCBI): domain Eukaryota; kingdom Metazoa; phylum Chordata; class Mammalia; order Artiodactyla; family Physeteridae; genus Physeter; species Physeter macrocephalus. The sequence continues at coordinate 27,853,806 of NC_041232.1, forward strand.
CACCCTTATAAAAGATACTATTATCCCCATTTTACAGCTGGGGAAATGGAGTCAAAGAGCTGTTATGTAATTTGTCCAAGGTCACACAGCTAACAAGATGGAAAACCTAGGATTCAAATCTAGGAGGTGTGCCTTTAGAGCCTAGCTTCATAACCATCATGCCTCTATTTTGCTGATAAAAAAGAAGAGTATAGAGACCTTGGGAAGGGTTTTTTTTCCCTCTTCTCCTCCTTTTTTTTTTTCTTTTGGTTCTTCACAATTTTTATTTTATTTTATTGTGGTAAGAGCACTTAACATGAGATCTACGCTCTTAATTTTTAAGTGTACAATACAGTATTGTCAGCTCTAAGTACAGTGTTGTACAGCAGATCTCTCAAAGCAGTAACAGGCTAACTTGTTGGCTTGTAATCAGGGTAAAATCTCAGACCCTCCCCAGTTCTTGACAGTTTTGGTGAGAGGATAGGATTCTGATAGAGTCATGGCTTTCTGGAAGAGGAACAAAAAGTTCCAAAGGCTGGGATAGGAAGACTTCCTGGGATTGGGACGTGAATACTCTTGCCAACTAGTGATGGGTGGGGAGAGTAAGGGTCTCTCACTGCCTTAGCTCTTAATGAATATTTAGAGGCTGAGTGGCAAGAATTGAAGAAGTCTTCCAAATGGTGTACTGGCTATTGCCCACTCTCCTCCAGGCAGGAGGAGGAAGGGAGATTATCATGCCCTGCAAACCCAGCCAGAAGGCAATGTGGCTTGGCTACTGAGTCAAAGGGTCCCCAGGGCTAAAATAAATGGTGCCAACAGTGAGGACACAGAGTTTTGGGTGAGCCAAAATCAAAAACAGCTTGGTTGAGTCTGAACAGGCAGCCACTTGAAACTGAAACCAGGGCTAAAATAAATGGTGCCAACAGTGAGGACACAGAGTTTTGGGTGAGCCAAAATCAAAAACAGCTTGGTTGAGTCTGAACAGGCAGCCACTTGAAACTGAAACTGAATGTGCTTGCTTACTGGCCCAGAGCAGCTCTCTCCTCTGATCCCTCCATCTCCCTCCTCCTGGCCCTCAGATGCTTTAAGGAAAAAAAATGATTAGATGTGGGACAAAGGTCTCCCTGTCCTCAAACATACCCATCTAAGTATTCTGGGGAACTTTGGTGGCAGCGCCTCAAAACTTGCATGGCTCTTTTGAATACAGGCCCTCGTGACCATCATACCTGGCCCTTTAGGGAGAAGCTCACTTGATGGGGTTTGGGCAGGGATCTCGCAGGGAAAAAGAAGCTAACATAAACTTGTCCACAGGGCGTGTGAGCCAAGTCAATGTACTACAGTTGCATCTATATTTGAATGTCTAGGAGGAATTGATGTGCTGTATGCTTGTACTTCGCCATCCCATAAGTGCCATAGGGGACCCTCCTGATCAGGAAGAGCATTGGGGAAGCAGTGCTGGTGAGGCAAATTTCCCTGACATTTGGCAACAATGAGTGGGTCAGCATTTGGTACAAGTGCCCCTACCCACTGATGTCCAAAGTGTTCACTCAACAGATGATGTCCTGTGGGTTGACAGGTGGGGAGTCTCAGTCTCAAAGGCCCTGCCTGCCATATCACCACACCTCTGTCTGCAGGAGTGTCTGATAACCCCCCACAAAATGCAGGGGTCTGCTCACCAAGAAAACTTTCTTAGGACTCTGTGGGTAGACTCACGATGATCAGTTCCTCCAGGGATCAAGGAAAAGTTGCTATTTGGTCCCCAGGCACCAAAAAGGAAGCCAGTGGGTCGGCATTCTGCTGGGTCCTTTACATGAACTGTGGAGGGCAGAGTCCTAAGATGGTCCCATGACCTTCCACCCCTAGTTTTACTCCGATTACCTTATGTTACATGGCAAAGGAGATCCTGCAGATGTAATTAAGGTTGATAATCAACTGAACTTAACATGGAGAGATTATCTGGGTGGACCTAACCTAACAAGAGCCCTTTACAGTATCAGGTTTTCATCAGCTGGTAGTAGAAGAGGACATCAGAAAGAGAAGAGACAGGAGAAGATTCAACACCATTTGCTGGCCTTGAAGACGGAGAGGACAATGTACAGAGATTGGAGACTGGCCTCTGGGACTGACTGACCCCTGGCCAACAGACAGCAAGGAAACAGGAACCTCAGGCCTACAACTGAGCAAACCAGATAAGAGTTCAGAGGTGAACTCAAGCAGAGGACCCAGCCAAGCTCGTTCAACCTTCTGATCTGCAGAACAGTGAACTAATACATGGATGCTGTTTTAAGCCCTGAGTTTGTGGGAATTTGTTCAGCAGCAGTGGAAAACTAACCCAATAATTAGCAGCCTTCAAGTGAGGCTTGATCTAACTTGATGCATCAGAAGCTGCCCAGCAACCTTTAAAAAAAATTTCATTATATAAAATCAATTTTTAAAATAAAAAATGTAAAACATTGGCACCTGCTTTTGAATCAATTAATTTATGAAACCATTTTCTTTTGTATAATATGCACTGGCAGCGCAACAGTGTAAAGAAGTGGAGTATTTACAAAATTTAGTTCACATTGCTGCATTTCTCCAACCTTTGTGTCTGCACATGGGAAATAAAATTAAAATTTTCAAATGTTTTATATACAGTGATTCTTTTTTTAAAAGCGTACTATTTTTCACTATTATGCTCTTCATAAAGGACTTGGCCTAAAGTTTCAAAAACAAAATACAAACAACAAAAATAAAACTAAGGTATTAGAATAACTTTGCCGTATCTTTAACAGTATTCTTATGTAGAACAATTTGAGTCAGTCCACAAGCAACTTCCCTTATTTTCACATACATGAATTTAGGGAAAATTATACTCATTTTGCACACACAAAAAAATCCCAATATGATAAGCTCAACAGTAAGCTCAAAGCACTGTTAAAAAGACCAATGTGAATGGCACACAAAAATCACATCTTTGTCAATTATTAATTGGAATTCCTGATGAGGAAATAGGCAGAGAGAGACGCAGGCCCTAGGGGTTCCCTGTCTAGAAGAACACGTTTGAGTAATTCTTTACAACTTCAGCATCAAACTCTGAAGTGCTCAACAAAAGTCTGGAGTTATTTCTGGAGCTACCTGCAAGGAGAACAGGTGTCCTCATTATACTGCACACCTGGCCCCGTCTGAGATGCACGGTTCTCCTCATCCCTGCACACTCACATAGCCCAGAACTGTCTGCACCACCAGGTGAAGGTTTGTTCTAAAGGTGCTAGCAGACCTGTGGGACCTCTGAGCTCCTACAGTCCTAATGACCTTGAGCTGCAAGTCTCTGTGACGACTGATTTTGCCAATTCAAATTTCTGGCAAAGGGAGGCCAACCCTGAAGGGCTGTAGCACCTCCAGAGCACCCTGCATGGTCAGCCAAGTCTCTACTGCAAATGAATTGCGGTTGAACTTCTCCCTCTGCCCGGTCCTGCTTCCCTTTCCTTTACAGGTGGTGCTCATCCCCAGTAAACTCCTGCATAAAAATCTCTGCCTCAGAGTTTTTCCACAGGGAGTAGGGAGAGGAAGGGTGGGTGTGAGAGGAGGTGGGGCAGGGAGAACCTGACCTTTGGCATCAGGTATATCTAACTGCAGAGCCTAAGCCCCCAACAACTATTCCTTCCTACTTCCATTCTCTAAGGACCGGCCTTAGTTTCAATAATTGGGAGCAGTGTCTCAAAACTAAAATCTTGAATGGGTATCTGCCGAGGATTCTATTTTAATATGCAGGAGGGCTGACTCCTAGTTCATTGGCAGTCTTTGATTCATCACATGACAAATCACTATCTTCTACCAGGGCAGGAGGGGAGGGGAAGAGCTAAGTTTGAATTTTGTGGAGCAAGGGAGTTGGTTGCGGGATAGAGAGGAACAGAGAGGAGGTCATAACTGAGGTTTCATGAAATTGAGATCAATGTTCTAGAAACATTCTGGAAGCAACTTTACTGAGAAAGATGCAAATGAGATTGGCAGCTGGTCTGGAGAGACGCTTCCTTTGCAAAGCCACCTAGCAAGCCGGTTGCTATGGCAGCAGTAGTAGCCCTTTACTGCAGACTCCAAGTAAAAAACACTCCTCTGACTTTCATTCTTTTTTTTTCTTTAGTAGTTTGAAATAAGCTTTTGAAGTAAAATATTCAGGGTTGGTAGCCTTCTTTGGTATGTACTAAAGCAAAGTCCTTTTCCTCTTTTATCCTTTCTGCATAGATAAAACCAATACTTTTAAACTTGTGATTTGCATAGAATTTTTAAAAGGTTTTATGCAGCTGTGCCTAAACAATTCGGTGAGCAAGACTATGTCACAAATATTGAAGAGCTCCTTAGCTACCTAGATAATGTAGAATTGGATTTCTTTTTGCACTTCAATCACAAGAAATTAGTTTATTAAAGTGTTACATCTTATTTCTCCCTCCATCGATAGCAAATTTTAAATATATGACTTTTTTATTAACTATTTTGCTTAAATAAATAATTTCAAATCAGAAAGTGGAAGAAATTGAAATGATTATAAATCAATACTACTGATATCTAGTTCTTGTTCAGATAGGCAGATTCATACAAAGATGTTTTTAAGAGTTTCCTTGTACTCTTAGGGGATAACATTGATAATAGTTATAATGCCCATTTACTGATTACTTATTCTGTCCCAGGTACTTTGTCAAGCACTTTCATACATAATTTTAATTCTCCAGTTAACTTTACAAGACAGGTGTTAAGTCCACATGCTGCAGATGCAAATTTGGCAGATGCAGTGCCTTTGCTGGTGCTCTCTCTGTACATGCGCTCAAAGGGAGGGCCGTGTGAGGACACACAAAAGGTACCTTCTGAAAGCCGAGGAGAGACCCTCACCAGAAACCAACCCTGACAACACCTTGATCTTGAACTTTATGCCTCCAAATCTATGAGAAAATGAATTTCCACAGTTTAAGCCACCCAGTCTGTGGTATTCTGTTATGGCAGCCTAAGCAGACTAACACAACCTCTAAAAGAAGACATAAACAGCATAATTCTTGATCTGCTATACAAGAGCAAAGCATAGTTTTCTTTTAAAAAAAAATTATTACATTTAAAATTTTATTCATTTTTTTAAGACTTTTTTTTAAAGAGCAGTTTTAGGTTCACAGCAAAATTAAGAGTCAGGTACGCAGATTTCCCATAGACTTTCTATCCCCACCCCAATTCACACCTCCTCCGTTTCCAGCATCTCCCACCAGAGTGGTACGTTTGTTACACTTGATGAACCTACACTGACACACCACAAATATCTGAAGTTCTTTGTTTACATTAGGATTTACTCTTGGTATTGTACACTCTATGGGTTTGAACAAATACATGACATGTACCCATCATTATAGGGCATTTTCCCTGCCCTAAAAATCCTCTGTGCTCCTCCTACCCATGTCCTTCCCTAACCCCCATCACCGCAGCCCTTACCAACCTCATCGTTTTGCTATCTCCATAGTTTTGCCTTTTCCTGAATGTCACATAACTGGAATCATACAGTATGTAACCTTTTCAGACTGGTTTCTTTCACTTAGTCATATACACTTGTTTCCTCCACATCTCTTTATGGTTTGATAGCTCATTTCTTTTTAGTGCTGAATAATATTCCAGTGTCTGGATGGACCACAGTTCATTAATCTACCCACCTACTGAAGGACATCTTGGTTGCTCCCAAGATTTGGCGATTATGAATACAGCTGCTGTAAACATCCACATGCAGGTTTCTGTGTGGACGTAAGTTTTCGACTCCTTTGGGTAAATACCAAGGAGCATAACCGCTGGGTCATATGGTAAGAGTATGTTTAGTTTCAGAAGAAATTGCCAGACTGTCTTCCACAGACACTTGAGTTGTTTCCTGTTTGGAGCTGTAACGGGTGAACCTGCTATGAACATTACCGTATAGGTCTTTGAACATAGGTGTTTTTTCCTTGGAGAAAATACTTAGAAGTGGAATAGCTGGGTCACATGGTAACGGTATATTTGACTCTATAAGAAATTGCCAAGCTGTTTCCCAAAGTGGTTATACTATTTTACATGTTCACCAGCAGTGAGTGAGAGTTTTGGTTGCCTCATAACCAACTCAACACGTGGTATTTTTACGCTTCTAATGAAGACATCCCAGTGGGTATGCAGAGGTGTCTTCTTTCCCTGAGGACTAATGACACTGAGCTGCTTCCTGTGCTCACTTGGCATCTGTGTATCTTCCTTGGTAAAGTGTTCATTTAAATCTTTTACCCATTTTAAACTGGATCATTTGTCTTATTATTGAGGTATAAGAATTCTTTATATATTCTGAATACAAGTCCTTTGTCAGGTTCAATAAACATTTCCTCCCAGTCTGTGGCTTATCTTTGCATTTTCTTATTTGTGTGTGTGTTCTTTTTTTTCTTGAAGAGCAGAGAACTTTGATTTTGATGAAGCCAAATTTATCACTTTTTTCTTTAATGACCCATGTTTTTGGTGTCTTAAGAAACCTCTGCCTACCCCAAGGTTGCAAAGATTTTCTTTTTTTTTTTTTTTTTTTTTTTTGCGGTACACGGGCCTCTCACTGTTGTGCCCTCTTCCGCTGCGGAGCACAGGCTCCGGACACACAGGCTCAGCGGCCATGGCTCACGGGCCCAGCCGCTCCGCGGCATGTGGGACCCTCCCGGACCGGGGCACGAACCCGCGTCCCCTGCATCAGCAGGCGGACTCTCAACCACTGCGCCACCAGGGAAGCCCTCTTATGTTTTTTTCTAAAATTTTAGAGTGCTTTTAGATTTAGTTCTATTGCTCATTAGTTCACTTTAATGTATGGTATGAGGTAAGGTCAAGGTTAATTTTTATCCAAGTGGATATTCAACAACATGTGTTGAAAAATTTATTCTTTCCCCACTGAATTATCTTGGTATCTTTAAAAAAATCAATTGGCCATATATATGTGCATCTATTTCTGGACTGTATATTCTTTTCCATTGATCTCTATGTTTATCCATCGATTCCTATTTCTATCCTATGACAATAATACCACACTGTCTTAATTACTATAGTTTCAAGTCTTGAAATCAGGTAAGTCCTCTACCTCTGTATTATATTTAAAAACTATTCTGGCTATTCTAGATGTTATGCACTTCTTTACAAATTTTAGAGTCAGCATATCAATTCCTTAAAAATAACTACTGGGATTCTGATTGGAATTATGTTACATATATAGAACAATTTGGGGAAAGAGTTGGCATCTTTTTAAAAATTTTTATTGGAGTATAGTTGCTTTACAATGTTGTGCTAGTTTCTGCTGTAAGCAGGGAGTTGGCATCTTAATAATACTGAATCATCTATGCCATGAACATGGCAGTATATGTTAGACAATACACTATGTACTGGAAATTTTTACAATGTACTTGGTCTGGAAAGTGGACTTCAATCTTTTTTAAAAAGTTGAGTTTTTTTTTAAATTAAGAAGTATTTTAAAATTATGTTTGCTTTTTGAATAAAGAACAAATGTCTTCGTTTGTAAAATGAGAGACTTACTGCATGGTCCTCTCATGCCTCTTCCAATATTTTAAAGTTATTCAACAGGGCTTATCGCTTCTGTCAGATAAAAACCAGGCTCCGGGAGAGTTACAAACTCTTCTCACCAACAGAGGTGGAGACAAGTCTTTCTACTGCAGCTTTAAGAATCTGTGAGAAATATTACTTTGGTCCTTTTAGGCCTCCAACGCACAAAATAATAGGCCAGTCTATAAAATAAAAAGCTAAGACAGAGTGCAATTTTATGTATTAATTCAAAATGAAGCACATGAGCGAGAGTTAAAACCAAAATATTATTTGGGATAGAAAAATTAAATTTTTACACAGGTTTTCAGGATACTAGTTTTTTATGCAATAATTTATAAAGTTATTTCCTAATCCATTAATACATCACTAAGTAATGATGAATGAATTTTCGTTTGTCACTTCCTAATACTACAAAGTGATAATTATACTGCCTATCATTGCAATTTGATGACAACCGTATCTGCTAATTTACTTAGGACAGTCTATCATAATAAAATTCTCTAAATAGTAATTAAAGGGAAACATGAAAAATTCCTAGCACTATAGCCAATACAGCAAGTAAAAACTATATAGAAAGTGATATACTCAATATTTTAAAGTACTTATTACCATTTTTACTGCACATTATCTCCACAGCCCACATGCCTTTTTTAGGTTTTCAGCTGATTTATTTTTAAAAATCACTGCAGTAAATGCTTTGGTGCAAAAAATGTGAAATCCAAGATTACAAACTAACTCTACTGATTTCCTACTTAAGATGAAGCACTCTAAAAAAATCATTGAAACATTTGTAATTAAGTGAAAAATTACTGCTCAGTAAAAATGCATGGAATTCTCTGATTCTAATGTCTTAAACTAGGGATCAGGAGACTTTCCGTAAAGGGCTAGATAGTAAATATTTTAGGCTTTGCAGGCCAAGAGGAAAAAATGAGATTATGTAGTACTTACATGACAAAACAGAAAACACATTTCCACAATGTGAAAAAATCTGCAGCAAAAGCTACTTTCTAAAGCCATTCAGAGGTTGATAGTGGTTCTTTGTATTTAGAAAAATTTCAATCTGTGTCCTGAGCTCAAAAAAATCACAATTACATTTTTACCACTAAGTCATCAAACTGCTGTAAAGTAGTGCAATTCAGGATATTAATCTATTTCTGGAAAAAAACTTTTTTGAACTGATAGTTAAATTCATGAGAGCAAATAAAGTTCACTACTGATGTTACTTAGTTCAATAACACATGGTAGGTTAAAATATTTTTTGCAAAATACCTGCTGATGAATAGAATAACCATGGGATTTAAACACCTTACATTTTCACAAGCTTTTAAAAGTTGTACAACTAAGCCTCTCTGCTGCAGACGTATTTTTACTGCCTTAGTTGCAGCACATTTTAGCATCTGCTGTTTCATGCTGTACTAATTAGGGTCTTCTCAACTTTGAAAATATTCTTGCTGGTAGTTGTTTCATGCAGACTATTCAGAGGCTAATTCTTCAGTTACTTCACACGTGCCATTGACTCTTCAAATAACAAAAACTGAGCATTTGTCACATCTGTCAATTCATCAAGTTAAGGAAAGCCTCTTGATCATTTTCTTTTTTAAAGAAAAACTGACCACTGATGTTGCTCCCAACATCCTCTACTCTCCAAGCAACTGTTCTCATCAAAAGGATTACAATCTTAAGTTTATTTTCTCTGTACTCATTTTGTTCGCTGCACAATCAAAGATGATTCAACTAACTCACCATCAGTAAATGGCTTTCCTTGCCTGACTAATGAATGAGCCATTCAGAAACTTACTTTGGTCACAGACTCATTTTTATGTTTCTTTTTGTGAAAAAATTCATCTGTGATGAGATATTCCACTTTAAGTGTTGTAATTTTTCTGACTGTTGCTCTCCTGTGAGTTGGGACTATTATGATGAGTCTTTGTTTGGTAATGTTGATGTATATTGTATTTTTTTAGCAAAGGCTATACAGACCTACCTCAGAGACATCAGGGGTTCGGTTCCAGACCACAGCAATAAAGTATCACAATAAAGCAAGTCACATGAATTTTTTGTTTCTCAGTGCATATAAAAGTTATGTTTATACTGTACTGTAGTCTATTAAGTGTGCAATAGCATTATGTCTAAAAAAACAATGTACATACCTTAATTTAAAAATATTTTATTGCTGAAAAATGTTAACCATCATCTGAGCCTTCAAAAAAGAGCAATCTTTTTGCTGGTGGACGGTCTTGCCTGGATGTTGATACTTGTTGACTGGTCAGGGTGGTGGCTGCTGAAGGGTGGGGTGACCATGGCAATTCCTTCAAACAAGACAACGACGAAGTTAGACTCTTCCTTTCACTTGAACATTTAGAGGCCACTGTCGGTTAGTAATTGGCCTAATTTCAATACTGATACGTCTCAGGAAATAGGAAGGCCCGAGGAGAGGGAGAGAGATGGAGAACGGCCTGTTGGTGGGGCAGTCAGAACACACACAACACTTATTGACTAAGTTTGCCATCTTATGTGGGCAGGGTTGCCACAAACCTTCAGTCTAAAAAACACAGCATTTTCAAAGCACAATAAAACGAGGTATGCCTGTAGGATCACTGTATAATAAACACAGTGCTTTGCATCTAATTCAAAATAAAATAATCCACACTTCACTGTGCTCTGAAAGGGCAACAAACTCCGTTCTTTCCTTGTTTTGACATAATGGGGATAGACTGGTAATAAAAAGTCACAGTCTTGCAATACGCGTGGCACTCAAAATGCTGTTGCTGTAAATGTCACTGCAATTTGTAGCGTGCTGAGCAGCAGTGTAAAGTGATAAGAACATCCTGCATGGTAGTTACCGAGCTCCCTACCCGATGCTTGTAGAAGCCAAAACTAAGGCACCTGCTTTTGAGAAGAGAAAGACCTTTATTGCCAGGTTGACCGGCAAGGAGACAGGAGGCAAAGTTCTCAAACCTGTTTCACAGACCCAGGGTTTGAGGCAAAAATTAAGGGGATAGGGGAATTTCAAACCCAGAAGCTGACGGGCTAGTCTTGAATTAGTCCATAGAAACTACTCCTGCTGCTGGAAGCCAGATTTTCCTCATTGAAGGACTCCTTGCTTTGTAAAGGGCTCCAGGGTAACAATTTTATTCTCCGAGTTCCGTGGCCTGAAGATTGTTGGTTCTGGGGTTATCCTGGAGACATGGGTTCCCTCTTGCATATGTGCAGTGCTGTCTCTGTAAAATGACTCAGTTTGATTAATCAACAACCTATTTAAGGAGGCAAAACCAGTTTAAGCTGGTGCTGTTTCAATTTGATTAATCAATAACCTATTTAACGAGGCAAAACCAGTTTAAGCTAGTCAATGTTTTACGTGCTGTTTCATGGTCTTTGTTGCAACTCTTCAACTCTGCTGATGTAGCAGGAAAACAGTCACGGACAACCCATAACCAAAGGAACGGACTATATTCTAATAAAACTGTACTTATGGACACTGAAATCTGAATTTCATGTAATTTTTATATGTCAAGAAATATTATTTATTCTTCTGCTGTTTTTACCAGTATTAAAAAATGTAAAAAACATTTCTTTTTGGTGGGCTGTACAAAAACAGGCAGCAGACTGTAGTTTGCCTCACACTGTCTTAAACAGAAGAAATCCTTTTCACTGTTCATGTTTTTAATTTTTTAATTATACAAATATAAAGAGACAACTTCAGGGTTTACCACTTGGTACAAAATGTGAGTAATAACTTGTAGCAGTGTTGTGCCATTTTAAAAGAAATAAAAACACTGAACATTTTTTTTTTTTTTTTTGCGGTACGCGGGCCTCTCACTGTTGTGGCCTCTCCCGTTGCGGAGCACAGGCTTCGGACGCGCAGGCTCAGAGGCCCAGCTGCTCTGCAGCATGTGGGATCTTCCCGGACCCGGGCACGAACCGGTGTCCCCTGCATCGGCAGGCGGACTCTCAACCACTGCGCCACCAGGAAAGCCCAACACTGAACAATTTTGAAACAAAACCACTCAAACCAAAAATCAGAACTATTATTTGTGACTATTAGGTCTCAAAGTTGGTATACCCCCCAGTTACAGTTTTTCAGGCTTCTTCACATTAAAAAAAATTAAGGTAAGATTCACATAGCATAAAATTTACCATTTAACCATTTAAGTGTACAATTTAGTGCGTTTTAGTACATTCACAATGTTGTGAAACCATCACCACTAACAGGCTCCAGAACATTTTCCTCACACCACCACGAAAAGAAGCCCCATATCCATTAAGCAGTCATTCTCCACTCCCCTTTCCCCCAGCCTCTGGCAACCACTAAACTGCTTTCTGTCTCTACGGATTGCCCTCTTCTGTATATTTCATATGAACAGAATCATACAATATGTGACCTTTTGTGTCTGGTTTCTTTCATTTAATATACGGTTTTCAGGGTTCATTGTTGTACCATGTACAGCACTTCATTTGCTTTCATGGCTTCATTTCATTGTGCTCATGTACCAAATTGCTTATCCATTCATCAGCTGAAGGACATTTGGGCTGTTTCCACTTTTTGACTATCATGAATAGTGCTGCTATGAACATTTTGTGTACAAAATTTTATGCGAACTTATGTTTCAATTCTTTTGGGAATACACCTAGAAGTGGAATTGCTCGATCATATCGTAATTCTACATTTAATTTCTTCAGGAACTGACAAACTGTTTTCCATAGTGACTGCACCATTTTACACTCCCACCAGCAATGTCTAAGGGTTTCAATTTCTCCATATGCTCACCAACACTTGATGTTTTCTGGGTTTTTTTGATTCTAGCCTTCCTAGTGGGTATGAAATGGCAATTCATTGTGGTTTTGATTTGCATTTCCCTGATGACGCCTTTTCATGTGTTTATTCATCATTTGTATATCTTCTTTGCAGAAACATCTATTCATCCCTTGTTTTATAGTTGGATTGCTTGTCTTTTTGTTCTCAAGTTACAGAAGTTCTTTACATATTCTAGATACTAGATCCTTATCATGTATATGAATAGCAAATTTTTCTCCCATTCTGTGAGCCATACTTTCACTTTCCTGATAGTGCCTTTTGATGCACAAAAGTTTTAAATTTTGATGAAATTCAATGTATCTAATTTTTCTTTTGTTGTTTGTGATTTTGGTGTCATATCTAAGAATCCACTGCCAAATTCAAGGTCATGAAAATTTGCTCCTATGTTTTCTTCTACGAGTTTTATAGTCTTAGGTCCTATATTTATGCCTTTGACCCATTTTGAGTTAATTTTTCTAGATGGTGTGAGGTAAGTGTCCAACTTCATTCTTTTGCATGTGGTTATCCAGTTGTTCTAGGACCTTGTGTTGAAAAGACTATTATTTCCACATTCAATGATCTTGATACCCTTGTTGAAAATAGACTGGTCATAGATATATCGGTTTATTTCTGGACTCTTGATTACAGTTAATTGGTCTGTATGTCTATCCTTGGGTCAGTACCACATGGAGTTGATGGCTGTAGCTTTGTAGTAAGTTTTGAAATTGAGAACTGTGAGACTTTCACCTTGTTTTTCAAGACTGTTTTGCCCGTTCTGGATCCCCTGTAATTACATATGAATTTAGAATGAGCTTTTCCATTTCTGCAAAGAAAGGCAAGAGGAATTTTGATAGGAATTGCACTGAATATGTAGATTGCTTTATGGAGTATTGCCATCTTAATAATATTGTCTTCTTATTCATAAACACAGGATGTCTTTACATTAGCTTAGGTCTTCTTTAATTTCTTCATGTAATATACTTATATTGAATATAATGAAATCTGTTGTTTTCAGAGTACAGGTATTATATCTCTTGGTTGAATTTATACCTAATTACTTAATACTACTTGTAAATAGAATTGTTAATTTCCTTTGCAAATGTTTGTTACTAGTTGTATAGAAATACAACTGATTGTAGTAATTTTATATTGTATCCTAAATTTGCTGAATTTGTTTATTAGGTCTAATAGTGATTTTTTTTTTACTCTATAGGATTTTCTCTATATAAGATCATGTCATCTCCAAATAGAAATAATTTTACTTCTTTCTTACCAATCTGGATTTTTTTTAACATCTTTATTGGAGTATAATTGCTTTATAATGGTGTGTTAGTTTCTACTTTATAACAAAGTGAAACAGCTATACATATATGCCCATATCTCCTCCATCTTAGGTCTCCCTTCCACCCTCCCTATCCCACCCCTCTAGGTGGTCACAAAGCACCGAGCTGATCTCCCTGTGCTATGTGGCTGCTTCCCACTAGCTATTGATTTTACATTTGGTAGTGTATATATGTC
>NC_041232.1:27867993-27868864 GCF_002837175.3 Physeter macrocephalus
GGGTATATGCCCAGTAGTGAGACTGCTGGGTTGTATGGTAGTTCTATTTTTAGTTTTTTAAAGAACCTCCATACTGTTCTCCATAGTGGTTGTATCAATTTACATTCCCACCAACAGTGCAAGAGGGTTCCCTTTTCTCCACACCCTCTCCAGCATTTGTTTGTAGATTTTTCGATGGTGGCCATTCTGACTGGTGTGAGGTGATGCCTTATTGTAGTTTTGATTTGCATTTCTCTAATGATTAGTGATGTTAAGCATCCTTTCATGTGTTTGTTGGCAATCTGTAAATCTTCTTTGGAGAAATGTCTATTTAGCTCTTCTGCCCATTTTTGGATTGGGTTGTTTGTTTTTTTGGTATTGAGCTGCATGAACTGCTTGTATATTTTGGAGATTAATCCTTTGTCGGTTGCTTCATTCGCCAATATTTTCTCCCATTCTGAGGGTTGTCTTTTCGTCTTATGTTTTCCTATGCTGTGCAAAAGCTTTTAAGTTTCATTAGGTCCCATTTGTTTATTTTTGTTTTTATTTCCATTTCTCTAGGAGGTGAATTAAAAAGGGTCTTGCTGGGATATATGTCCTAGAGTGTTCTGCCTATGTTTTCCTCTAAAAGTTTTATAGTGTCTGGCCTTACATTTAGGTCTTTAATTCATTTTGAGTTTAGTTTTGTGTATGGTATTAAGGAGTGTTCTAATTTCATTCTTTTACATGTAGCTGTCCAGTTTTCCCAGCACCACTTATTGAAGAAGCTGTCTTTTTTCCATTGTATATTCTTGCCTCCTTTATCAAAAATAAGGTGACCATATGTGTGTGGGTTTATCTCTGGGCTTTCTATCCTGTTCCATTGATCTATATTTCTGTTTTTGTGCCAGTG
>NC_041232.1:27869161-27872500 GCF_002837175.3 Physeter macrocephalus
ATGGTAAATGGGAGTGTTTCCTTAATTTCTCTTTCAGATTTTTCATCATTAGTGTATAAGAATGCAAGAGATTTCTGTGCATTAATTTTTTATCCTGCTATTCTACCAAATTCATTGATTAGCTCTAGGCGTTTTCTGGTAACATCTTTAGATTTCTCTACGTATAGTATCATGTCATTCTGCAAACAGTGACAGCTTTACTTCTTCTTTTCCGATTTGGATTCCTTTTATTTCTTTTTCTTCTCTGATTGCTGTGGCTAAAACTTCAAAACTATGTTGAATAGCAGTGGTGAGAGTGGACAACCTTGTCTTTTTCCTGATCTTAGAGGAAATGGTTTCAGTTTTTCACCATTGAGAACAATGTTGGCTGTGGGTTTGTCATATATGGCCTTTATTATGTTGAGGAAAGTTCCCTCTATGCCTACTTTCTGGAGGGTTTCTATCATAAATGGGTGCTGGATTTTGTCAAAAGCTTTTTCTACATCTATTGAGATGATTATATGGTTTTTCTCTTTCAATTTGTTAATATGGTTTATCACATTGATTGATTTGCATATATTGAAGAATCCTTGCATTCCTGGGATAAACCCCTCTTGATCATGGTGTATGATCCTTTTAATGTGCTGTTGGATTCTGTTTGCTAGTATTTCGTTCAGGGCTTTTGCATCTACATTCATCAGCGATATTGGCCTGTAGTTTTCTTTTTTTGTGGCATCTTTGTCTGGTTTTGGTATCAGGGTGATGGTGGCCTCGTAGAATGAGTTTGGGAGCATTCCTCCCTCTACTATATTTTGGAAGAGTTTGAGAAGGATAGGTGTTAGCTCTTCTCTAAATGTTTGATAGAATTCGCCTGTGAAGCCAGCTAGTCCTGGGCTTTTGTTTGTTGAAAGATTTTTAACCAGTTTCAATTTCAGTGCTTGTGACTGGTCTGTTTATATTTTCTGTTTCTTCCTGGTTCAGTCTCAGAAGGTTGTGCTTTCCTAAGAATGTATCCATTTCTTCCAGGTTGTCCATTTTATTGGCATATTGTTGCTTGTAGTAATCACTCATGATCCTTTGTATTTCTGCAGTGTTGTTACTTTTCTTTTTTCATTTTTAATTCTATTGATTTGAGTCTTCTCCCTTTTTTTCTTGATGAGTCTGGCTAATGGTTTATCAGTTTTGTTTATCTTCTCAAGAACCAGCTTTTAGTTTTATTGATCTTTGCTATTGTTTCCTTCATTTATTTCTGATCTGATCTATTTCTTTTTCATTCATTTTTGATCTGATATTTATGTTTTCTTTCCTTCTGCTAACTTTGGGGTTTTTTGTTCTTCTTTCTCTAATTGGTTTAGGTGTAAGATTAGGCTGTTTATTTGAGATGTTTCTTTTTTCTTGAGGTAGGATTGTATTGCTATCAACTTCCCTCTTAGAACTGCTTTTACTGCATCCCATAGGCTCTAGATAGTCATCTTTTCATTGTTATTTATTTCTAGGTATTTTTTGATTTCCTCTTTGATTTCTTCAATGATCTCTTGGTTATTTAGCATTGTATTGTTTAGCCTCCATGTGTTTGTATTTTTTACAGATTTTTTTCCTGTAATTGATATCTAGTCTCATAATGTTGTTGTCAGAAAAGATACTTGATACGATTTCAATTTTCTTAAATTTACCAAGGCTTGATATGTGACCCAAGATATGATCTGTCCTGGAGAATGTCCCATGAGCACTTGAGAAGAAAGTGTATTCTGTTGTTTTGGGATGGAATGTCCTATAAATATCAATTAAGTCCATCTTGTTTAATGTATCATTTAACGCTTGTACTTCCTTATTTATTTTCATTCTGGATGATCTGTCCATTGGTGAAAGTGGGGTGTTAAAGTCTCCTACTATGATTGTGTTACTGTCGATTTCCCCTTTTATGGTTGTTAGCTTTTGCCTTATGTATTGAGGTGCTCCTATGTTAGGTGCATAAATATTTACAATTGTTATACCTTCTTCTTGGATCAATCCCTTGGTCATTATTACATAGTGTCCTTCTTTGTCACTTGTAATAGTCTTTATTTTAAAGTCTATTTTGTCTGATATGAGAATTGCTACTCCAGCTTTCTTTTGATTTCCATTTGCATGGATTATCTTTTTCCATCCCCTCACTTTCAGTCTTCATGGGTCCCTAGGTCTGAAGTGGGTCTCTTGTAGACAACATATATATGGGTCTTGTTTCTGTATCTATTCAGCGAGCTTGTGTCTTTTGGTTGGAACATTTAATCCATTTACATTTAAGGTAGTTATATGTATGTTCCTATTACCATTTTCTTAATTGTTTTGGGTTTTTTATTGTAGGTCTTTTCCTTCTCTTGTGTTTCCTGCCTAGAGAAGTTCTCTGTAAAGGTTTTAATTTCTCCATTGAATATGAATGAGATCTTCGCTGGGTAGAGTAATTCTGGTTGTAGATTTTTCCCTTTCATCACTTTAAATATGTCCTGCCACTCCCTTCTGGCTTGCAGAGTTTCTGCTGAAAGATCAGCTGTTAACCTTTTTTTTTTTTAAATTAAGGGTACTTTAATTAATTAATTTATTTATTTATTTATGGCTGTGTTGGGTCTTCATTTCTGTGCAAGGGCTTTCTCTAGTTGTGGCAAGCAGGTGCCACTCTTCATTGCGGTGCGCGAGCCTCTGTCGTGGCCTCTCTTGTTGCGGAGCACAGGCTCCAGACATGCAGGCTCAGCAGTTGTGGCTCACGGGCCCAGTTGCTCCGCGGCATGTCGGATCTTCCCAGACTAGGGCTCAAACCCGTGTCTCCTGCATTAGCAGGCAGATTCTCAACCACTGCGTCACCAGGGAAGACCAGCTGTTAACCTTATGGGGATTCCCTTGTATTGTACTTGTTGTTTTTCCCTTGCTGCTTTTAGTATTTTTGCTTTGTATTTAATTTTTGATAGTTTGATTAATAGTTTGTCTTAGCCTATATGGGACTCTCTGTGCTTCCTAGACTTGATTATTTCCTTTCTCATATTAGGGGAGTTTTCAACTATAATCTCTTCAAATATTTTCTCAGTCCCTTTTTCTCTTCTTCTTCTGGGACCCCTATAATTCAAATGTTGATATATTTAATGTTGTCCCAGAGGTCTCTGAGACTGTCCTCAATTCTTTTCATACTTTTTTCTTTATTCTGCTCTGTGGTAGTTATTTCTGCTAGTTTATCTTCCGCGTCACTTATCCGTTCTTCTGCCTCAGTTATTCTGCTATTGATTCCTTCTAGAAAAATTTTAATTTCATATATTTTGCTGTTCATCATTGTTTGTTCTTTAGTTCTTCTAGGTCCTTGTTAAATGTTTCTTGTATTTTCTCCATTCTATT
>NC_041232.1:27874745-27875348 GCF_002837175.3 Physeter macrocephalus
GGGTGGGGTTGTGTTCCTGTCTTGCTAGTTGTTTGGCATGGGGTGTCCAGCACTGTAGCTTGCTGGTCGTTGAGTGGAGCTGGGTCTTAGCGCTGAGATGGAGATCTCTGGGAGAGCTTTCGCCATTTGATATTATGCATAGCCAGGAGGTCTCTGGTGGACCAATGTTCTGAACTCAGCTCTCCCACCTCAGAGGCACAGGCCTGACACCCAGCTGGAGCACCAAGACCCTGTCAGCTACGCGGCTCAGAAGAAAAGTGAGACAAGAAGAATGAAAAAAAGAAAAAAGTAAAATAAAGTTATTAAAATAAAAAATTTTTTAAATTATTAAAAATTTAAAAATTTTTAAAGCAATAAAAAAAGAAAGAAGAGAGCAACCAAACCAAAAAACAAATCCACCAATGATAACAAGCGCTAAAAACTATACCAAAAAAAAAAAGAAAGAAATGGACAGACACCACCCTAGGACAAATGGTAAAAGCAAAGCTATACAAAAATCACACAAAGAAGCATACACATACACACTCACAAAAATAGAAAAAAGAAAAAAATTATATATATAAAAAAAGGAAAAGAGCAACCAAATCAATAAACAAATCTATC
>NC_041232.1:27875647-27878770 GCF_002837175.3 Physeter macrocephalus
GATGATTCGTTGTCTATTCAGGTATTCCAGAGATGCAGGGTACATCAAATGGACTGTGGAGATTCAATCCACTGTTCCTGAGACTGCTGGGAGAGATTTCCCTTTCTCTTCTTTGTTCACACAGCTCCTGGGGTTCAGTTTTGGATTTGGCCCAGCCTCTGTGTGTAGGTCGCCTGAGGGCATCTGTACTTCGCTCAGATAGGATGGGGTTAAAGTAGCAGCTGATTAGGGGGCTCTGGCTCACTTAGGCCGGGGGAGGGAGGGGTTCGGAATGCGGGGCGAGCCTGTGGCAGCAGAGGCCAACGTGACACTGCAACAGGCTGAGGTGCGCCTTGTGTTCTCCCAGGGAAGTTGTCCCTGGGTCACGGGACCCTGGCAGTGGCAGGCTACTCAGGCTCCCAGGAGAGGAGGTGTGGATAGTGACCTGTGCTTGCACACAGACTACTTGGTGGCTGCAGCAGCAGCCTTAGCATTTCATGCCCATCTCTGGTGTCTGCACTGATAGCCGCGGCTTGCGCCCATCTCTGGAGCTCATTTAGGATGCCCTACCCAGGTACGTGAGGAGTTTCTTGCCTTTGGGGAAGTCTGAGGTCTTCTGCTAATGGTCAGTAGGTGTTCTGCAGGAGTTGTTCCACATGTAGATATATTTCTGATGTATTTGTGGGGAGGAAGGTGATCTCCACGTCTTACTCTTCCGCCATCTTGAAGGTCTCTCTCTGGATACCTTTTATTTCTTTTTTTTTTTTGCGTAATTGTGCTGGCTAAAATTTCCAATAAGCCTCTCAGGCTGGTGAGTGCTGGTCAGCACTGATCCTCTGTGCGGGAATATCTCCGCTTTGCCCTCTGCACCCCTACTGCTGCAGTCTCCTCCGTGGCTCTGAAGCTTCCCCCCTGCCACCCCCCACCTCTGCCAGTGAAGGGGCTTCCCAGTGTGTGGAAACTTTTCCTCCTTCACAGCTCCCTCCCAGAGGTGCAGGTTCTGTCCCTATTCTTTTGTCTCTGCTTTTTCTTTTTTCCTTTGCCCTACCCAGGTACGTGAGGAGTTTCTTGCCTTTGGGGAAGTCTGAGGTCTTCTGCTAATGGTCAGTAGGTGTTCTGCAGGAGTTCCACATGTAGATATATTTCTGATGTATTTGTGGGGAGGAAGGTGATCTCCACGTCTTACTCTTCCGCCATCTTGAAGGTCTCTCTCTGGATACCTTTTATTTCTTTTTTTTTTTTGCGTAATTGTGCTGGCTAAAATTTCCAATAAACTATTGAATAGAAGTAGCAAAAGCAGGTATCCTTACCTTGTTCCTAATCTTTGGGAGAAAGCTTTCAGTTTTTACCATTATTCCTCACATTTTCGAGGCATAACAGCTTATGCCTCAAAACAGAATCATAGCTGCCTTTGTGTTCCAAAGACAATTTTCCTAATAAAATAAATTTCTATAAATTTGTTTAGTAAAATAAAACCTGTATCCCGACCTAGGGGTCTTTTCTTGAGACTGAATAGAAAATAGACCAAGAAAGCCAGAGAAACAAAGGCAGAATTCCAGAGTTTATGTCTCTGTTAGGTGACAAAGATGGGAAAAACAGACCTTTCTGAAATACTTAGTCCTCTGCTTAATGATAGTGGGACTGTATTTCCCAGACCCTTCCCCAGCAAAATGTAGATGTATTAGATTGTTAAGAAGAGTTATGAGCTAGATTAGGAAATTCATTTTTTTGTGGTCCCAGGAAAGTTTTATATTTCCAGAAATTAAACTTATCTGTAATTTAATAACCCGCACTTAATTCCAAAGAATTTGAGTTTGCTTATTTTTGGTCACATTCACACTTAAATATTCTAGTGGTAACCATAAATTCAAGTATGTTTAGCATATGATTTAGTGTATATTTCCAAATGTGCAAATTGTAAATCATATTGCAACATTTGGTGTAAATCAACATTGTTTTTCTTAAAAAAACTTTTTATTGAAGTATAGTTGATATAAGTTTCAGGTGTATAACATAGTGGTTTACAATTACGAGAGGTTATACTCCATTTATAGTTTTTATTGGATATTTTATTGTATAAAATTTTGGCTATATTCCTTATTCTATACAATATATCCTTATAGCCTATTTATTTTATACATAGTGATTTGTACCTCTTAATCACCTACCCCTATATTGCCTCCCCTCTTCCCTCTCCCCACTGGCAACCACTAATTTGTTCTCTATATCTGTGAGTCTGTTTCTGTTTTGTTATATTCATTCGTCTTACTTTTTTAGGTTACACACATAAGTGATACAGTATACTGTACTTGTCTCTGTCTGACTTATTTCATTTAACATAATACCCTCTAGGTCCATCCATATTGTTGCAAATGGCAGAATTTCACTCTCTTTTATGGCTGAGTAATATTCCATTGTATATATACACCATATATCTTCTTTATTCATTCATCTGTTGATGGGCACTTAGACTGCTCCCATAACTTGGCAATTGTAAGTAATGCTGCTGCGATCACTGGGGTGCATGTATCTTTTTGAATTAGTGTTTTCATTTTCTTCAGATATATATCCAGGAGTGGAATCCTGGGTCATATGATAGTTCTACTTTTAGTTTTTTGAGGAATCTCCATACTGTTTTCCATAGTGGCTGCACCAATTTACATTCCTACCGATGAGGGCTCGCTTTTCTCCACGTCCTCACTGACATTTGTTATTTGTAGACTTTTTGATGACAGCCACATAACGGTCTTCTTGAACTTCTTTCTCAAAGTACATCTATATTAAACTGTTTTAACTTCTTGGAATTTTGGGATACTTAAAATACCAGTGTCGTACTGGCCAATGGCAGTGTCTATAGTACTGTGCACTGTCTTCCAATAAATCTTGTTAAAGTATACTGTAGAACATCACTGAAAAATCAACTTGTTTTCATACATTTGAGGTCAATATTTTGTCTCCTAGTTTCTTCATTCTTTTTCTGTATTATGATTAAATAAATGCTCCCAATGAAACTGAGTTATTTGTAATGAGGTGGATAGACCTGGAGTCTGTCATACAGAGTGAAGTAAGTCAGAAGGAGAAAAACAAATACCGTATGCTAACACATATATATGGAATCTAAGGGAAAAAAATGTCATGAAGAGA
>NC_041232.1:27878791-27911982 GCF_002837175.3 Physeter macrocephalus
GGAGGGTGGGAGGGAGGGAGATGCAAGAGGGAAGAGATATGGGAACATATGTATATGTATAACTGATTCACTTTGTTGTAAAACAGAAACTAACACACCATTGTAAAACAGTTATACTCCAATAAAGATATTAAAAAATAAAATAAAATAAAATAAATAAATACTCCCGATGCCTCTCTATCATGCCTTCTTTTTGACAGGGCTTATCTCCCTCAGAATTCATGATAAAACTACAGGGAAGAGTCAAACAGTACCATGTTTGTGTCAAGTTGTCAGGTCTCCAATTTCACTATGGAAACTCACTTTCAGTGAAAGTGGAAACTCAAAGTGGTTTCCAGTTCAGTGAAAATTGCTTATTACAGAAATAGAGGTGAGGAACACAAGAACACAAGAATAATTACCTGTGGACCCACACCAGGTAATCCAAACTCTGCCCAAACTCTCTGGTGATGGGCTATCATGAGGAATACAGCTGGACACTTCCATCTTCTTCTGTCTCCATCCACTTCTCAGGTTCAGAGTCACCATCAGACTCATCTGTATATGAGAATCAACTGCCAAGGTGCCAAGTGGTCCCCATCATTCCCTATCCCTACTACCTGCCTGACTTGCCTCTTTCAGTTCGAGTTTCCTGTGATTCATCATGAAGACCAGCAGGTAAATTTTCACTACTGTCTTTTCCCACTAATCTGAGGAGCTCATACCTACTCTTACTTTTTGTCCTGCTTCACAGTTGACAATTCTCTTTCGCTATCCTGAAGATGGGGGACAAAGATAATAGGTCCATTGCTCCAAAGTCTCCACTTTTCCAAAGTATTTCAATGTACTTGGAGCACTGAAGACTTACACAGTTGAATGATTAATAGAGAAGTGCTTTAAAATCCAGTGTCTACAGCAAGTATTTTAGGAATTTTCATTTATGCAAGACAAATTTATCCTTCAATCATATCTAATATAGCTGTCACCAATATTACACACCTGAGGAGTAATTTCATTAAAAAATTCAATCACTTCATTGAAAATTAGTATGTTACCAAGAAACAGAGAGTACTAATATTTATAGGATGGGAAATGGCCATAATCTAGTACAGTTATCCTTTGACAGAGTTCTAGGTACTCAAAGAACAGTTCTGGATTCCTGAAGAATTGGGGGGAAAACGTTCACAGAAATTCCCTAGTGGGCTGACTTCATAAAAACAGCAATTTGGTGCTGGTTAAGAGGTTACTGTTTCTCTCTTTAGAGCCTCAGTTTTAATCCAGACATCCAAAGCTGGAACTGCATTAAGCATTCATCATGATAGACGTGCACACTGAAAACTATAAGACATTGATGAAAAAAACTGAAGAAGGTACAAATAAATGGAAGGAAAGATATTCTGTGCTCATAAATTGAAAGAATTAATATTGTTAAAATGTCCCAAAGCCATCTACAGCTTCCATGCAATCCCCATCAAAATTCAAAGATATCTTTCACAGAAATAGAAAAAACAATCCTAAAATGTGTATGGAACCACAAAAGACCCTAAATAGCCAAAGCAATCTTGAGAAAGAAGAACAAAGCTGGAGGCATCACACTCCCTGATTTCAAACTATATCACAAAGCTATAATAATCGAAATAGTATGGTATTGGCATAAAGGCAGACACATAGATTAATGGAACAGAATAGAGAATCCAAAAATAATCCCATGCATATTACAGTCAATTAATTTACACAAAAGATCCAGGAATATACAATGGAGAAATGTCAGTCTCTTCAATAAACAGTGTTGGGAAAACTGGGCAGCCACTTGTAAAAGAATAAAGTGGACTCTTATAAGCCACAGTCCTCAGGAAGGATGCCATTGAAATGTGGGTAATAAATATGTCCATACACCTATTTTTTCAAATGATCAGAGATGTCACCATAGGCTCCAGAGGGATTTGCCTCCCAATTCTGCCATGAAACTGCTCTTACACTCTTACTACAATGTAAGCTACTTAACAATGAACTGTGGTCCCTCACTGTCATTGGAGTGTTCAGGCACAAGATGAACAACCTGCTGTTTCGGATATTATTGAAAGGATGCCTACAAGTAAAAGAGGTTTAAAGGCCATGACCACCAAGGAATTTTTCTATTAAAACACTCTATGACTTAAGGAAATTCTAGTTTTTCTGCACTGAAGCATGAAGCCCATGTCATAATTGCTCAGCACAATGTATGCCAATTCTTTCATGAACAGTCCATGGAGCAAGATGACAGAATGTCTACACAAATTTCCTGGCTAATCTAGCATGTGAAATCTAGTTACCAAGAGGAGTTAGATAGAGAAAATTGATTATGATGAAGAGAAGGCCCAAGGGAAAGGATTTTTCTGCTTGAAAAAGTGAATGCCAAAATTAAATCACTTCCACTGCGCAAAGCATATCAAATTCAAAAAGGGCTTACAGGCCTTCCCTGGTGGCGCAGTAGTTGAGAATCTGCCTGCTAATGCAGGGGACACGGGTTCGAGCCCTGTTCTGGGAAGATCCCACATGCCGCGGAGCAACTGGGCCCGTGAGCCACAATTACTGAGCCTGCGTATCTGGAGCCTGTGCTCCACAACAAGAGAGGCCACGATAGTGAGAGGCCTGCGCACTGCGATGAAGAGTGGCCCCCACTTGCCACAACTAGAGAAAGCCCTCGCACAGAAACGAAGACCCAACACAGCCATAAATAAATAAATAAATTTTAAAAATTAAAAAAAAAAAAAAAGGAAGGAGCCACAACAATGGGAAATGGAGACTTGCCTCTAGGACTATGTTTCTCAATTTTTTAAAAACCACAATCAGAAATACATTTTACATCATGATTCAGTACACACTTGCAAACACACACACACTTAATTGTTGAACTGAAGAATTTTCACACAGTGAACCCGTCTTTGTAACCTACATTTTATTCTATTCTATTTCATTTTATTACAATTTTTTTTTATTCTGGTGAGACATAGATAGCATATAACTTACTTTTTTTTTTTTTTCTACCGTTTTTAACCATACAGTCTGTGGCATTAAGTATCAATACATTCACATTGTTGTGCAACCATCACCACCATCCATCTGGAACATTTTTCATCATCTCAAACTGAAATTCTGTCCCCACTAAACAACAATTCCCCCTCCCCCCCAATCCCAGCTCCTGGCAACCACCATTGTACTCTCTGTCTCTACAAATGTGACTACTCTAGGTCCCTCATATAAGTAGATTTTGCTCTTTTGTGAATGGTTTGTTTCACTTAGCAGAATGTCCTCAAGGTTCATCCATGTTGTAGCACATGTCAGAATCTCCTCCCTTTTCAAAACTGAATAATATTCTATTGAATGTATAAACCACATTTTGTTTATCCATTCATCTGTCAATGAACACCTGGGTTGCTTCCATCTCTAGGCTACTGTGAATAACACTGCTGTGAACATGGGTGTACAAATACCATTTTTAAAAAATGCTAGTTGCAACACAGTTGATTTTCTTGACCTTGAAAAACCTGGTGTTCTCGTTCATTAATTGAGAGCAAATGTACCCTTTCCTTTGAGCCATATGAAGCTAACCAGGGCAGTCTCAGACTCTTCATTTTCCTTCCTTGAACTAGGAAGAACCTTAGCATATGCTAGACAGTATGATGTAAGAGCAGAGTTTTTCCCTTTAACAATGGAAATCACCAAACAGTGACATGTGATGCCTCGTGGAGAGAATCCCCTCATGAGGCCACCACTCATACACATACTAAGCGTCCTGTTGTCTCTTCCTGGAAGTGGGACCGTTTGGTGGCCAGCCAGGCTTGTGGTGTGCTCAGGGTTACGGTCTATCTGAACAGCTACAACACTAAATGCCTACTGATAAATCCAGGACTAGCCCAACAGCACTTGTTCAGGAAACTTCTGAGTCCAAAGGCTGCGCAAAAGGTTGGTTATGGGCTTGCAGTGTGAACATACTGTACATACTTTCAAAGTAAGTCTTGAAGACTTACAAAGTAAGTCTTGCAGAGAAGATGGCAGAATAGGAGGACGCGGAATTTGCATCTCCTCACAACTAGGGCATCTACCAGGCACTGGTGGAAGACCTCGGACATCTAAGGGGATGGGAGAAACCCCTGCATGAGCAGGTAGGACGTGGGATGGTGGGGGTGGAGGAGAAGCGGAGGTGGGATGGGGCCGGTGCCCCTAAGGGGCGACTGGGGGAGGAGAGGGGTTCCCACACTTGGAGGTGCCCAGTCATGGTGAGGGAATCAGCGGGGACAGGGAAACACGTTCAGGGGATCAGAGGATCAGAAGGGAACAGGGCCATAATTTCCCCCTGCCCACTTGGGACCCAGGGAGCTTACTGGGGTCCTGGGCCTAAACCTCTGCCAACTGAGGCCCCCTCTGGTCACACTGAGCCCAAGTCCCACCCCTGTGACTTCCCCAGGACCTTTTCTGACCACACAGGTCCTGCACCTAGGCCTTGCCCCCACCTAAGCCCTGCTGCCACACACCCCCTACCACCACCTAAGGCCTTTTCTGGCCTTTGTTTTTTGCTGTTGGGGTTCTGTTTTGCCTTGTTGTTGTTTCATTTATATTTTTATTTTTTCTAATATATTTTAATTTTTCTAATTTTATTTCTTTTATTTATTGTTTTTATTCTGCTTTTTTCTTTCTTTTTTTAGCTGCACTGCACACCTTGCAGAATCTTGGTTCCCAGGCCGGGGGTCCGGCCTGAGCTCCTGTGGTGGGAGTGCCGAGTTCAAACCACTGGACTAACAGAGAACCTCAGACCCCAGGGAATATTAATTGGAGTGAGGTCTCCCGGAGGTTCTCATCTCAACACCAAGGCCCAGTTCTACCTAACTGCCTACAAACTCCAGTGCTGGACACCTCAGGTCAAACAACCAGTAAGACAGGAACACAGCCCATCCCATCAAAAACAATGTGTTACAGATGAGGGAGCAAGGTATAAATCTACAAGACCAAATAAATGCAGAGGAAATAGGAAACCTACCTGAAAAAGAATTAAGAGTAATGATAGTAAAGGTGATCCAAAATCTCAAAAACAGAATGAAGACATGGAATGAGAAAATTCAAGAAATGTTTAACAAGGACCTAGAAGAACCAAAGAACAAACAAACAGTGATGAACACAATAACTGCAATGAAAAGTATACTAGAAGGAATCAATAGCAGAATAACTGGAACAGAAAAATGAATAAGTGATCTGGAAGATAGGATGGTGGAAATAACTGCCAAGGAGCAGAATAAAGAAAAAAAAGAATGAAAAGAACTGAGGAAAGTCTCGGAGACCTCTGGGAAAACATTAAATGCACAAATATTTGAATTACAGGGGTCCCAGAAGAAGAGAAAGAGAATGGCCCTAAGAAAATATTTGAAGAGATTATAGCATGGGAAAGGAAATAGGCACCCAAGTCCAGGAAGCACAGAGTCCCATACAGGATAAACCCAAGGAGAAACACACCAAGACACATATTAATCAAACTAACAAAAATTAAACACAAAGAAAAAATATTGAAATCAGCAAGGGAAAATCAACAAATAACATACAAGGGAATCCCCATAAGATTATCAGCTGATTTTTCAGCAGAAACTCTGCAGGCTAGAAAGGAGTGGCAGGCCATATTTAAAGTGATGAAAGGCAAAAACCTACATCTAAGATTACTCTACCCAGCAAAAAACAAGACCCATATATATGCTGTCTACAAGAGACCCACTTCAGACCTAGGGACACACACAGATTGAAAGTGATGGGATGGAAAAAGATATTCCATGCAAATGGAAATCAAAAGAAAGCTGGAGCAGCTATAGTCATATCAGATAAAATAGACTTTGTTGTGGTCATCCATTTACAATGCTTGGTGTCAGTTTATTTATCTCTTGTAAAAATAAAATACAGTGTGTGTGTGTGAAAAAATTAAAATAAAATAAAAAGTCAAAAAAAATTCCCCCATCATCTTTTGGGAAACTTTAGCTAAAGATCTAAAAGATCTACATCCTGGAGGATGGAACCCTCCTCCAGGATGTGGATGACATTCTGTCACCAGCCTGACTAAGGAGGCCTCTGACAAAAATACTGTAACTACCCTGAACCACCTGGCTAATAAAGGATATAAAGTGTTCAAGAAAAAGGCTCAAATGTCACAAACTAGGGTGACCTGCCTGGGCTTCATTTTCACAGAAGGTCAGAGAAGCCCACCCCAGGAAAGGAAAGAAGTCATTTGCAGCCCTGCTTCTCCTAGAACTAGAATACAGCTTAGGGAATTCCTGGGGATAGTCAGGTTTTACACATATGGATCCCTAAGTATGGTCTAAGAGCTGGGCCACTATATGAAAAGTTGAAAGGAAAGGATGATGATCCTTTTGAGTAGAATTCAGAATGCAAAGGGCCTTTCAAGAACTGAAAAAGCAACTACTTCAGGCCCCCCTGCCCTGGCTCTCCCAGATTTAGCTAAACCCTCTGACCTTTACATTCATGAGAGAAGGGGAATCGCCCTTGGGGTATTAGCTCAAAAACTAGGACTGCTTACTAGGGTAGTTGCTTATTTCTCTAAACAATCAGATCAAACCACTAAGGGGTGGCCTCCTTGCCTACAGGCAGTAGCAACTACTACCACCCTGCTAAAGAAGGCTGGAAAGTGAACGTTTGCTCAGCCGATCACTATATGGACTCCACACCGTGTTCAGGCCTTAGTAAGTCCTAAGGGAACAGAATGGCTATTCCCCTGAACGTCAATTCAAGTTCAGGCTATGCTTTTAGACAACTCAGTGGCTACCATAAAAAA
Organism: Physeter macrocephalus; assembly: GCF_002837175.3. NCBI lineage: Eukaryota > Metazoa > Chordata > Mammalia > Artiodactyla > Physeteridae > Physeter > Physeter macrocephalus. The sequence goes on from NC_041232.1 coordinate 27,885,579, forward strand.
CTGTCACACGGTAAATCCTGCCACGTTGCTACCTATGAAAATGGGACCCCTGGAGCATGATTGCATGGGAACCACAGACACAATCTATTCCAGCCACCCCGGCCTACGAAGTGAGCCTCTCCCAAGTGCTTAAGAGGAATGGTTCACAGAGGGGAGCAGTTTTATTTGAGAGGGGAGAAGTCTGGTGGGACACGCAGTGACCTCCAAGATGCAAGTCACAGAGGCAGGAATTCTACGCCAAGGACTTCTGTCCAAAAGGCCAAGCTGACAGCCCTCACCTGAGCCTTAGAGCTCGAGACCGGGAAGATCCTGAATGTTTACACAGACTCCCGGTATGCACATGCCATCCTACGTGCACACGGGGCTATTTGGAAGGAAAAAGGTATGTTTACTGCAGAGAATAAACTGGTGAAATACGGCTTAAGCATACTGAAGCTCCTAGAAGCAGTACAATTTCTAAAAATGTGGCAGTGATTCACTGTAGGGGTCACCAAAAGGGGTATGCAGAGGAAATAAAGGGAAACAAGGCAGACGCAACTGCCAAAAGGGTGGCCCTAGAACCAGTAAATTGGCAACCAGCCCTTATACCTTGAAGGCCAGATCCATCCAATTACCCCGCAATCTACACAAAGGAAGAATTAGACAAAGCCTAAAAATGGGGCTTCAATAGAAATCTAGGAGGCCATGGGTGATGAGTCAATGAATATGGGTGAAACTTCTTTCACTAAACAGCAGCTTGTAAAACCATCAGGGAAGCTAATCAGGGAACTCACTACAGGAGGGAAGCCCTATGTAACTGGTGAGTTAAGGTCACAGTAACTCCTGACATGAAAGTATAATCAGTAAGATAGTTGAGACATGCCCCATCTGCACAACAAACAACAACAACATCAGACCCCCTCCAGAAGCCCCCTGATAAGGTCCATTCAGACCAGAGGGACATATCCTGGGGAAGGCTGCCAGATTGATTTCACTGTCATGCTTAGAGTACCCAGCAATTTCAGGCATCTCTTGGTGAGAGTGGACACATTTTCTGGGTGGACAGAAGCATTTCCCACTAGAACTGAAACGGCAGCTGAAGTAACTAAGGAATCCATTAGAAGGGACAATCCCCAGGTTTGAGCTCCCAAGATCCCTACAAAGTGATAATGGACCAGCATTTGTGTCTCGAGTGACAAAGAGGATAACAAGTGCCCTGGGCATGAAAGGGGCCTTGCTCTCAGCGTGGAGACCCCAATCATCAGGGAACACTGAGAGATCTAGTCACTCCTTGAAATGGGCCTTAGCCAAGCTATGTCAGGAAACTCAAGAAAATTGTATTAAGTAAGTTGCTTCGGAGCTCCCTGCTCCACATGCGGTAGCCCCAAGGGATAAGTTAAAGTTAAGAGCATTTGAACTCCTGGATGCCCGTTCCCCAAGCCTGAGAGAAGGGACACCCCAGCCCCCTTTGAAGTGGAACAACTCAAGTGTGCCCTCCAGGTGGAAAAAACGGTGAATGCGCTCTTGGAATAAGGTGACCAGGTGCTGGTGGCACCCACCCACACACCTGTCCCCCCACCCCCCCCACCCCTCACCGCCAGGAGCCTGGGTGCACCTAACAACCTGGAAAACCGGCGGCTGCAATCCCAGCTCACTCCTAAGTAGACGGACCTCACTCGGTGACCCTAACCACCCATCTGCCCTTAAGTCACAGGGGACACTGCATTTGAAGAAAGAGACCCCCCCCACACACCAGCCCCAACCTCCAGAAAGACAACCTGGGGCAAAGGACCCCCTGGACCACTCATGTGACCCTCTCTCTGACCTGAAGCTTCTCATCCGAAAAACCACCAATGTTTAACCGGGGAGACTCAGGCCCAGCAGTGAGCCTCAGCGTCAGGGCCAAAGACCTAGAGACATGCGTTTGCAGGAAAAATGTGACGTGTGAGCATGACTCTCGCGCTAATATGTGGGCCATGGATCTTAAACTGTCTGGGGTCCTTTGTCTCCAAAAGGTTACACAAATGAGGGTCACCCAGTGATGTAAACAGTCAGGGCCCAGGCCTGGGGGCCCACCAAGCAGACCGAAAGAGAAGTTCCCCTCCTCCACGCGGGGTTCCGACACCACCTGTGCTCAGCAGGAAGCAGTAATGGAAGGTGGACCCAGGCCCTCAGCACCCCACCCCCCACACACACTATGAGGAGCCGGACTCAAGGCAGAGGAGGGGTTCGTCACCAGCAAAGCCCATTCACAGTTCCCTGGGAAGAAGAAGAGAACCTGGGTGAGAAAGTAAAGTCTAACCTTGTTTCCTCCCAGGCTGAGTCTAGTCGGCTGGCTCCCAGGGCACCGCGGGCAGGTGGCCTCGCGCCCGGACCTTCCGACCACGGATCCCGGTGCAAAATGGTGGCGTCGACAGCTCAGCTCAGGGCGCTACACAGAAGGCCCGCCCCCACACACTCAGTTCAAGATGGCGGGCGGACCGCCTGCAGAGACGCTGCGCCTGGCGCTGCGATCAAGGGGCGTGAGCAGCAGCTGCGCCTACGCCGGCCCACGCCAGAACCCTGCCCCTTCCCGGCCACGGGTTCCCTGCAGAGCCGCCCAGCCAGCCGTCTGACCCGAGAGCAAGTGCTCTATTGGCGTGAGCGACACTGGGCAGGAGGACCCTTGTTGCGGAAGGACTCAGAAGGGTGGGTAACAGTTTGACCCTACATCCCAGCTTCTGACAGTGTACCCTCCAGGTCTACCTGCACACATACAAAGTGACATCCATACAAGATGATTCACAGCAGCGCTTGTGATCAGAAACAACCCCAGCACCAACTAAGGGGAGGCTGGTACATCAGCATGTCAGGACACTGAGCAGCTGTAGGAGGAACTGGGAACCTCTTACGTTTTGATGTGGGAAGATCTCTACGATACACTGTTGACTGACAAAAATCAAACTGCTGAAGAACGTACACAGTGTCCCCAAAGTCTTAGTGCAGTTTTAAACCTTAATAATGTCAGAAGTATAAATGCTATAAATTTTTTAAAAACATGATTTGAAAACAATTGTATACATTTCTCATCCACTTGGGAGTTTGGAGTGATAAATTTTAACTGTAAGGCTTTTGTTTCAGTCAGTTTTCGTTATCTTCAATCAGAGGTACTGAAACAAAATTAAAATGTATTATTCAAAATTCACATAACTAAATAAATGTAAAAGAGATTCAAATAATAAAACTTTCAAATGATGTTGTTTGTACTTTGGTAGCATTTATGCTTCTGAAGTTATTAAAGCCTAAAACTGCATCAAGACTTTGGGACACCCTATACAGAGTGTGCTAACTTTATTGTTTAAGAGAAGGATAGAAATAAGTTGTGTTGGTTTCCTGTTCTTTCTGTAACAAGTCACCACAAACTTAGTGGTGTGAAACCGTGCAAGTTTATTTCCTGCTATTTCTGGAGAACTTCTGGAGGTCAGAGGTCTAAAATGGGTGGGTGGGGCTGTGTTCTTTCCCGAGGCTCTAGGAACAAATCCGTTTCCTTCCTTTTCTGGCTTCCAGAGGCCGTCTGCATGCCTGGGCTCATGGCCCCTCCTCCATCTTCAGAGCCAGCCGTGTAGTATCTTCCAGTCTCTCTCGGTTTTATCTCTGTCCCTGACCCTCCTGCTGCCCTCCTGTAAGGACCTTTGTGATGACACAGGCCCCACCTGGACAATCCAGGCTAACCTCTCCATTTCAAGAACCTGACTTAATCACATTGGCAAAGGCCTTTTTGCCTTGTAAGGTAGCATATTCATGGATTCCAGGGATCAGGACATGGACAGGTTTGAGGGACCCATTGTTCTTACTACCACATAAATATATTTATTTTTGTATTTGCATAAAGAAACGATGGATATATAAGAAAGTAATAAAAATGGTTACCTATGGGGGGCAGTGGGTAAGGTGGACAGGAAGGAAACAAGAATTCTTAATGTATATCATTTTATATGGATTTGATAGCTGAATATATGAATGTATTATCTATTCAAAATAAAGTTAACTATTGAAAAAGTAGAGCCTGCTGAGTTTGCTATGGATACCCAGATTTTTGCAAACTCTGGGCTTTATGGAGATAACAGCATAATTTTTTCTGAAATGCTTGAATCCATTCTGTAGAATCAGAATCTATTAGTTTACTTACATGCAGTAAACTATACATTCTCTATGTAGCCAGCTCTGAAATCTGCCTTCAGTTGACTCTCTATTATTTTTATTGAAGTATAGCTGATTTACAATGTTGTGCTAATTTCTGCTGTACAGCAGTGACTCAGTTATACACACATATACATTCTTTTTTTATATTCTTTTCCATTACGGTTTACCCTAGGATATTGAATATAGTTCCCTGTGCTATACAGTAGGACCTTGTTGTTTATCCATTCTATTGTAATAGCTTTGCATCTACCAACCCCAAACGCCCAGTCCATCCCTCTCCCTCCCACCCTCTCCTGTCTTCAGTTCACTCTTGCTAAGGAAGCTGTGAGAAGCAATGTGACTAATGGGATAGTTCTGGTCCAGCTGGACTCTCCTGGTGCAAGCTGGTGCCTGCCTCTTTCTGGGTGGGTGTGGACGTTGGCTTCTGGTTTCAGGGACTTTATGACAAGTCGAAGCCAGTTCTCGGGCTCTGCTCGTGCACCCACCCCTGCTGGACAATTTGCAATGAGAACCTCCTCTCTCCCTGTGAACGAATTGCACTGGCCCAGGGTTTGAGGATCATGGACCCTGAGATGGGGGGAGATGGGATGGCTCCTCATGTCCCTTAAAGCATGTTAGTCCCTGGGGCTGTTGTGCCTATTTGCACGTGGGCAAGTCCTCACTCTCCAAACCCAGAGGAGAGCACGGCCCCTGAGGACTGTCCGTGCAGCCCTGCCCAGAGACTCGCAGTACAGCGGCTGTGCTGGCAACACAGAATTGGAAGGATTTTCTCCCTTCATGGCTGGTCTGCATGAGCAAAATAGTAACACAGTGGGGCAGCGTGGGGAGCTTACATGGGGTGCAGGCTTTCAGTGGAAGACACATCTATGGGAGGCTGGATGGTGCTGCCTGACTTTCCCCACTGAGGACCCTGAGTCTGCAGTTATAGACTCTCAGGAACTTTACTCCTGGGGCCTGTGCTGTAGATTTCCTTCTTCCTTTAGCAAGCATCCTCTGACTCAAAGCTGAGGACAAAAATACTGTGACGAAGAAATATTATTGTTGGTTTTTTTTTTTTTTCACCACGTGGCTTGTAGGATCTTAGTTCCCCAACCAGGGATGGAACCTGTGGCCCCTGCAGTGGAAGCACAGGGTCCTAACCACTGGACCTCCAGGGAATTCCTTCATTGGTGTACTTTTGAAGGTACTCTTAAAAAACAAAAACAAAACACCACAAGAACAAAATCTGAGATCAAGATTGTTTTGGGATGTTAATTTAAAAGCTGAATGCATTTGAGATAGGCTTAAATAGCAGCACACAGAAGATGGGGGTGTGGGAAGATGCCGAGTTAGCATCTCTCCACAACTAGGGCGCCTGCCGGCTGCTGGTGGGGGACCCTGATGCCCAAGGAGATGGGAGGAACCCCCAAGTGAACCGGTAGGACATGGGGGAACTGAGGAGGGAGGAGAAGTGGAGGCCAGACAGGATCAGCACCCCTGAGGCTGGGGAGATCAGGAGAGGCAGGCGGGAGGGGCCCTCGGAGAAGAGCAGGAGAGGAGCCGAGGGTGTTTGCCCCGCCCACTCGGGCACGGGGAGCCTGCTGGGCTCCAAGATGAGGTCCCCAGCCCTCTGAGACCAGGGGTGGGGGGCACGCCTGGGCCCCTTCTGTTCCATTGAGCCTAAGCCCACCCCCCACAGACCCCAGGGCCTTTTCCAGCCCTGTGAGTCCTAAGCATTGGCCCCGCCCACCACCCAAACCTCTCCCTTGCTTAGGTCCTGCCCTCCACAGCCAAGGCCTTTCACCCCTTTTTTTTCTTCTTTTCCCTCCTCCTCTTTCTTACTTGTGGTACTGTTGTACCTTCCGGTTGTTGATTCATCTGTATTTTTATTTTTATATTCTTTCTAACATATCTCTTAGTTTCCTAGTCTAATTTTATTTTTTACTTTTTTATTCTCTCTCTCTTTTTTTTTGCTGCCCCACATGGCTTGTGGGATCTTGGTTCATGAACCGGGGGTCGGGCCAAAGCTCCTGTGGTGGGAGCTCTGAGTCTGAACCACTGGACTAACAGAGAGCCTCAGACCCCAGGGAATATTTATCAGAGTGAGGTCTCATGGAGGTCGTCATCTCAGCACCAAGACCCAGCTCTACCCAACAGCCTACAAACTCCAGTGTTGGAAGCCTCAGGCCAAACCACCAGTAAGATGGGAGCACAATCCCACTCACTAAAAAAAAAAAAAAAAAAAAAAAAGAAAAAGAAAGAAAGAAAAATGAGATGGCAAAAAAATATGTCACAGATGAAGGAGGAATGTAAAACCTACAAGACCAAATAAATGAAGAAGAAATAGGCCATCTATATGAAAAAGAATTCAGAGTAATGATAGTAAAGATGATCCAGAATCTCAGAAATAGAATGGAGGCACGGATTGAGAAAATACAAGAAATGTTTAACAAAGACCTAGAAGAACTAAAGAACAAACATGGAAGACAAAATGGTGGAAATAACTGCCAAGGAGCAGATAAAGAAAAAAGAATGAAAAGAATTGAAGACAATCTCAGAGACCTCTGGGACAACACTAAATGCACCAACATTCAAATTATAGAGGTCCCAGAAGAAGAAGAGAAAAAGAAAGGGTCTGAGAAAATATTTGAAGAGATTATAGTCAAAAACTTCCCTAACATGGGAAAGGAAATAGCCACCCAAATCCAGGAAGCACAGAGAGTCCCATACAGGATAAACCCAAGGAGAAACACACCAAGACACATATTAATCCAACTAAGAAAAATTAAATTCAAAAGAAAAATATTAAAAGCACCAAGGGAAAAACAAAAAATAGCATACAAAGGAATCCCCATAAGGTTATCAGCTGATTTTTCGGCAGGAACTCTGCAGGCCAGAAGGCAGTTAGTTGCAGGATATACTTAAAGTGATGAAAGAGAAAAACCTACAACCAAGATTACTCTACCCAGCAAGGATCTCATTCAGATTTGATGGAGAAATCAAAAGCTTTTCAGAAAAGCAAAAGCTAAGAGAATTCAGCACCACCAAACCAGCTTTACAACAAATGCTAATGAAAATTCTCTAGGTGGGAAACACAAGAGGAGAAAAAGATCCACAAACAAACCCGAAACAATTAAGAAAACAGTCATAGGAACATACATATTGATAATAACCTTGAATGTAAATGGATTAAATGCCCCAACCAAAAGACACAGACTGGCTAAATGGATAAAAAAAATAAGACCCATATATATATGCTGTCTACAAGAGACCCACTTCAGACCTAGGGACACATACAGCAGGAGTGTCTTTTCAGTTCTTGGACAGTTCTTGGACATAATTGTTTCTCAGTCCAGAGGAAAAAAGATGCAAAGTTGTCAGAAAAGAACAGGCTCTGAGTGGACCCACGACTGTAGATAGTGAAGATGACTCAGTAATTTTTCAGGCTGGAGGCTTGTCCCACAAGCTCCTGTCCAACACAGGGAGAAAGATGCCCTTGACTTAGAAAACCTGGGACGTGAAACTACTTCTATTTATAAGTTTTAAAAATTTATTTCTGTCCCTATCTTGTTCCCGAAAGGATTTAAGGTGGCTTACGGAGACACAAAGTCTAGAGCAAGAAGACATAACATTGAAATAGGAGAGAAAAAATAAAAACAAAAAATCAGGCATAAGGATATGAAATGAGGCCTGAGGTTAATACATAAATGCACGCTCATGGGCCATCAATTTGATGCTTAGCTTTTCTTTTTCTGCTGGAAGAGAGAAACCTGATAAATTGACAAGGCTGTGTTCAGTGTAAGAGAGACAGACGCTCAGAGAAAAAGGAAAGAGCTCTGATCTGTGCTTGTATGAAAAGGAAATGGGGCAGTGGAGGAGGACCAGGGCAGAGAACAGCAGGAGAAGACAGACCATGGGCTCCTGTGTCCATGGAAATTCCCAGAAAGAAACCCCCAGCAGCCCAATTTGGCCAGTCCTAATTGGCCTGCTGTGGTAGTGGGATGACTTTTTGGATCTGAGACATCTGAGGGAAAGACTCCAAAACAGTCTTGTCTGAGCTTACTACCACCTTAGGTTTTTATTTTGCTAAATGGTTTATAGAATCTTTTACCCATGTCCTCTTGTTACTTGACTTTTCATGTGAATTAGCCAACATTACAAAACATTATCAGACCTGCTTTTTTTTTTTAAAGCTGGGCAGCCTTATTGTGAGTCATATTATTTCCAATAAGCTTTCTGAATTTTTAAAGGGTGGAGTATGCAGTATACTTTATTAGAAAAGGCATTATTTCAGGGTCTGAAGAGGCTGGATATAAAATCCAGCTCTTCAATTTAATAGATATGTTTGAGTGACCTTAACTAGGAAATTGAGGTGATACACTCCATGTACGCTGGTATGCTTACTAAGTGATGGTTACTACTACAGAAAATAGTTTTCAGTATCCCCAATACCTCTTTTAAGGATCCAAGATTGAGAATCATTCAATATAGGTTGTATATTTCCTCCTATAGAAATAGGAGAGGGGATACCCCTGGCTGGTGGAGGGAGTTATTCACTCATAGTGGTGTAGCCTAATTCAGTGCTTCTCAAGCTTTTTGCGTATGACCCAGAACATGAAATACATTTACATCACTACCCTGTACACACATACTGATCTGCTACTAAAAAAAAAAACCTTGAAACAGCACTTAGATATTTTCTTTTCTTTGCTATTCATTTAATGAAAAATGGCTGGTCAAAGACTCACTAAATTGGAACTTCCCTGGTGGCGCAGTCGATAAGAATCCACCTGCCAATGCAGGGGACACGGGTTCGAGCCCTGGTCTGGGAAGATCCCACATGCCGCGGAGCAACTAAGCCTGTGTGCCACAACTACTGAGCCTGCGCTCTAGAACCCGCGAGCCACAACTACTGAAGCCAGCGCGCCAGGAGCCCGTGCTCCACAACAAGAGAAGCCACCCAATCGGAAGCCCGCACACCGCAACGAAGAGTAGCCCCCACTCGCTGTAACTAGAGAAAGCCTGCATGCAGCAATGAAGACCCAACGCAGCCAAAAATAAATAAAGATCTTGGTGAAAATGAAAAATGTTTCTTAAAAAAAAAACCTCACTAAATTAATTTCATGACCTATTAGTGGGCCTCAATCTATACCTGAAAAATACTGGTCTAAGTAATAGCCTTGTGCTATAAATATGTGTAGCGCACATGAACTTAGTTCTACCCAACCTTCAGACCAAGATACAATGGATTGTTTCATTTTTAAAAATCAAAGCAAATTAACTCCTAAGTGCCCAGTCTCTAGAGATTGTTAAAAGGTAATCTTGGTCATCACTGGGTTCTTTCTCTTGACCTTCTCAGGGTCCTGCAAAGGTCATGCGGTCTCCTGCAGTCCAGGTTTTGGGGAGGACCTTCTGTTCTTCTGTCTAAGCTCTTATGGTCCTTAAAGGGTTGATGAGGCTGCGACTTCCATGACAAGCCAGCCCAGGACAGGCTTGCTGAGGCTGGGACCCTTGGACCCAGGGTGCAACCTCTCTAGGGGTACCGGGCAGGCCATTCCCTGAGGGTCTGCCCCCGTGTGGGGTTCTGCAGTGTAGTAGCCCCTCCACTACTGGGCTCATTCTTCGCCCCCTTCCAATACTAGGAGCATCTTCTTCTTTTTTTTTCTTTTGTCAATGTATTTTTTAAAATTGAAGTATAGTTGATTTACAATGTTGTGTTAATTTCTGCTGTACAGCAAAGTGATTCAGTTATGCATATATATACATTCTTTCTTTAATATTCTTTTCCATTATGATTTATCACAGGATACTGAATATAGTTCCCTGTGCTGTACAGTAGGACCTTGTTGTTTATTCATTCTCTCTATAAAAGCTCACATCTGCTAACCCCAACCTCCCACTCCATCCTCCCCCAACCCCCTCCCCCTTGGCAACCTCCAGTCTGTTCTCTATGTCTGTGATTCTGTTTCTGTTTCATAGATAGGTTGATAGGAGAATCTTTTTCTAAGCTGTGGTCACTTCTGTTCTCTCACTGCCCAAGCAGTGTCAGAACCTCTCCCTCACAGGAGCCTGAGGCTCACTGCTTCTCTCTGCCCTGCAGTTCTGGAAGCCCACGTCTCCTCGAACCAAAGCCTCCTGTGCCTTGAATATCCACAGATGGGGCTTCCCGGGCAGAGTGGGGCAATGGAAAGGGCCCTGAGTTGGGGTTTAAGATGATAGACTCCAGTCTTGAGGTTGCCTCTGTCATGTGGTCCTGCAGATGTCGTAGGGAATGCAGCACAGGGAGAGGCTCGACAGACATCTGTGAAGTGAATGAATGAAGGATTGGGAGCAAGTTGTTTGACGATAAGAATCCACCTGCCAATGCAGGGGACACGGGTTCGAGCCCTGGTCTGGGAAGATCCCACATGCCGCGGAGCAACTAAGCCTGTGTGCCACAACTACTGAGCCTGCGCTCTAGAACCCGCGAGCCACAACTACTGAAGCCAGCGCGCCAGGAGCCCGTGCTCCACAACAAGAGAAGCCACCCAATCGGAAGCCCGCACACCGCAACGAAGAGTAGCCCCCACTCGCTGTAACTAGAGAAAGCCTGCATGCAGCAATGAAGACCCAACGCAGCCAAAAATAAATAAAGATCTTGGTGAAAATGAAAAATGTTTCTTAAAAAAAAAACCTCACTAAATTAATTTCATGACCTATTAGTGGGCCTCAATCTATACCTGAAAAATACTGGTCTAAGTAATAGCCTTGTGCTATAAATATGTGTAGCGCACATGAACTTAGTTCTACCCAACCTTCAGACCAAGATACAATGGATTGTTTCATTTTTAAAAATCAAAGCAAATTAACTCCTAAGTGCCCAGTCTCTAGAGATTGTTAAAAGGTAATCTTGGTCATCACTGGGTTCTTTCTCTTGACCTTCTCAGGGTCCTGCAAAGGTCATGCGGTCTCCTGCAGTCCAGGTTTTGGGGAGGACCTTCTGTTCTTCTGTCTAAGCTCTTATGGTCCTTAAAGGGTTGATGAGGCTGCGACTTCCATGACAAGCCAGCCCAGGACAGGCTTGCTGAGGCTGGGACCCTTGGACCCAGGGTGCAACCTCTCTAGGGGTACCGGGCAGGCCATTCCCTGAGGGTCTGCCCCCGTGTGGGGTTCTGCAGTGTAGTAGCCCCTCCACTACTGGGCTCATTCTTCGCCCCCTTCCAATACTAGGAGCATCTTCTTCTTTTTTTTTCTTTTGTCAATGTATTTTTTAAAATTGAAGTATAGTTGATTTACAATGTTGTGTTAATTTCTGCTGTACAGCAAAGTGATTCAGTTATGCATATATATACATTCTTTCTTTAATATTCTTTTCCATTATGATTTATCACAGGATACTGAATATAGTTCCCTGTGCTGTACAGTAGGACCTTGTTGTTTATTCATTCTCTCTATAAAAGCTCACATCTGCTAACCCCAACCTCCCACTCCATCCTCCCCCAACCCCCTCCCCCTTGGCAACCTCCAGTCTGTTCTCTATGTCTGTGATTCTGTTTCTGTTTCATAGATAGGTTGATAGGAGAATCTTTTTCTAAGCTGTGGTCACTTCTGTTCTCTCACTGCCCAAGCAGTGTCAGAACCTCTCCCTCACAGGAGCCTGAGGCTCACTGCTTCTCTCTGCCCTGCAGTTCTGGAAGCCCACGTCTCCTCGAACCAAAGCCTCCTGTGCCTTGAATATCCACAGATGGGGCTTCCCGGGCAGAGTGGGGCAATGGAAAGGGCCCTGAGTTGGGGTTTAAGATGATAGACTCCAGTCTTGAGGTTGCCTCTGTCATGTGGTCCTGCAGATGTCGTAGGGAATGCAGCACAGGGAGAGGCTCGACAGACATCTGTGAAGTGAATGAATGAAGGATTGGGAGCAAGTTGTTTGACCCACCCCCCCACCCCCCGGGCTTCAGTTTCTGCACACCTCCGCCTTCAGCTCAAGGTTAAGCTTGAAACAGATGGTTCATGGGGCCCGCTCTCCAGCCTGGATGAGTCAGGGAGGGTGAGAGGTCAGAACTCCTGGCTGCTCTTCGTGTCCAGAGTGGAAAAAAGGAAGGGACTCACATTTGTTCTTCCTAAAAGAACATGCATTTTTCTCCATCCATTTGGTGGAATTAACTGTGTCCCGTTCTGACCTCATGTCCTTTTTTTCAAAAAAGCAGTGCTGCTTTCCAAGGCACTAGCTTAAGGAGTAAGTAGATTAAGTGGTTTCTTTCCATCTCTATATTTCTCTCTTTTATTTAAAATAAATTTATGTATTTATTTTGGTTGCGTTGGGTCTTTGTTGCTGCACGTGGGCTCTCTTTAGTTGCGGTGAGTGGGGGCTGCTCTTCATTGTGTGCGCAGGCTTCTCATTGCAGTGGCTTCTCTTGTTGCGGAGCACAGCCTCACGAGCTCTAGAGCACAGGCTCAGTAGTTGTGACTCACGGGCTTAGTCACTCTACAGCATGTGGGATTTTCCTGGAACAGGGCTCGAACCCGTGTCCCCTGCATTGGCAGGGGGATTCTTAACCACTGTGCCTCCAGGGAAGCCCCTCTATATTTCTCTTTTAAGGGAGCTGAAAATTACAGAACTCTTACTAAGGCTTTTCCTCTGCTCCCTGTTTCTGTCTCCCTCACTGCCTTCAACTAACAAACAGCCTGTCCTGGAGGGTACACAGCAGAGTGATGGCAGTGCCACCTGTCCCAGAATTTGTGAAGGCCTTTGGAATGCATGGCCCAATTTACAAAAAATGTACTCATGTGAGAACTGTAGCTTAATAATTGTCCAGTTTGCCCTAGACTTAAGCTACAAATGTCTCCAAAATCTAGATAGGCTTGGGTGATGAAGATGGTGACAACTCAGTACTTATTTTCCATGTCTTCTGATCTCTGTGCAGGTAAGTTTATAAAGTAGGTATTTTCTGCCCTAATTCTTCTGTTTTCCTTATAGAAACTCTGTGATTTCTATCATTTATGACCCTATCTCAATTAATATACGTGCATATTAATTGAGACTTTTCGTTCCCTTATGTTCTTATGATACCCTGTGTATATCTCTGTTGATGTAATTATCATTTGTGTTAAAATGATCTATTTGTCTATCTATCTTTCTAACTAGATTGGGATCTTGCTTAGTGTAGGAATTGCGCTTTTTTACATCTTTGCATCAACCTTGTATATAACAAAAGGCCATGCACACAGTATGCAAGTAATAAATGTTTGTTGACAGATTAAATGTAAACATTTAACCCAGGGTCAGTTAGTCTATAATACAGGCCAAATGCTGACCTTTCCACTCTGTGACCATAGCAGACTCACTAACTGATCACTGATCACAACGTTCTTTTCCACTAAGCTGGGATATAACCCCTGGAATCCTTCTCAACACAGCACTCTAGGCAGCAACTATGAATAGATCATGGTTGGCACACAAGGGGAAATATTTCATCTGGTTTTAATCTAATGTTACCTTTGCTGTAAGCTGTATTAGCTGGTGCAAAACAAGATCTGGGTCAAAACCAACATTCATTGGGGTGCCCCAGAATGACCCACTGATGGTTTACAGCTAGCATCTTAGCTTGTAGAGATTGTTATGATGAACAGTCAAGTTCTTTATGCTGTAATTTTACATTCTAGCTACTCCTCCTGGAGAAGATTTATCGGGTTCTTTCCTCCACTTGCCTTTCTTGGGGAAATGGGCCTTTTATCCCCTTACACTCCGCTTCAAGTTACAAACTCAACAAAAATAATGGCCACCAGGGAAAAGGATTTTATCCCCTCAGTGGCCATTAAAACGTGGTTGGTCACGTTTCTGTAAAAAGGGATGAAAAATACACCAGAGCCTGGATATCTCCTCTGAAATGACTTTATAGGTCAAAAGAGTCCTGACCTGTTTCAGTGAAGCACAGCTGCGGTGGGGACGGCACTCATCACGCACCAACACAACCCCTCCGGCTCACAGCTCCTTTATTTTCAGGGTCTCAGTGTGGTCTCCAGGGAGTTCTGTACTGACAGCAGTGAGGAGCTTTCATGATGGAAAAGCTATTCCCAAGGGGATTCACATAATAGATACTTCACAATAGAGGAAGTGATAACAATACTTACAAAAATGGGAAAAAAGCCAAGAGCTAATGATTTCTCAGCTCTATTTTCAGCAACACAGGTAGAATTGTGTCTTAAGAAATTTAACTTTATTCAGTTTAAAAGTCTGCTGATTTCAACATTTGGGGTCTTCTGCATTTGTTCTGTCTAATCACTTCCTGCTGAAGAAAAAAAGATCAATTACTTCTGAGGAAAAATGGAAAAGATGATAATCAACGCCCCCTCCCCCTGCACATTACTTAAACTGGAAAAGGTTCATTTAGAAACTTAGAAAGATTCTACCGCTTAAAGACTTTGCGTAACTAATATTCATCCTTTTCTTTCAGATGAAAAGCTATTGGACAATTACAGCCTTAAAGGCCCTCTCATTGTAGCGAGATGTGACAAAGACGCTGCAGCCGAACTTAAGAATAAGAACATGGACTGTGCTTGTTGGACTTTCTGTGCACTTAGGTTATATTCTTAGGTCAGCTCCTCCCACGGAAGAATTGGAGCGTGGCTGTTCCCCATTGCATGGAATCTTTAAATCGATGGTGCTTTTCTGCCATCCTGTCGCAGAACAACAAGGTTAATGACTGCTTTTGATGACTAGGATCGATGACAAAAGTCCCAGCTCTATCTCAGGTCTCCTGTATCACCTTTACTTCCCCTCTCCAAATTTATTCCCCTGTCTTTAAATAGTCTGACCAAAAAAATTTGAGCCAACCACATTCCAAGCCAGGGATCTAATATTTGAGAAAATCCAACCCCAAACAAGATATAATGAAGCAGAATTCCCTGAGTTCTGGAAGCAGCCAACATCAACGGGTGCATAAGAGCCATCCCAGAGGATTAGGGGCTATGAGGTTTAAGGCGCTGGGCACTAATCTGGGATTCTAGAAACTTGCGCTGTAACCAAAAGATAATACACGTCTCACCCTATACTAGTTAAAATGCTTTTAAGCAGCACAGATAGAGAGGGATCTGCAAAATGAGGGCATCCAGCCATCTGTTACCATTCCTGATCCCCTGAACACAAACCTTTCTGTGAGCTTCCCTGAAGCTATGCAATCCTGCAGCCTGCAAAGGCATGAAGATGGCAGAAAAGAGGAAGCAGAGAAAAATGTTTTCCAGAGAGGTCTGGATACATCTGTGTACGTACAATGAACATTTTGCATGAGGCAAGTTAATACCATGCTTCATTTACCTGAAGAGGGAGGCCATATGTGTTATTGGTCTGAATATATTTTATCTGTCTTTGGCCCTAAGTTGCTTATTTATTTATTCATCTATTCATTTATCTATTCAGCCAATATTTATTGAACACCTACTGTGTATCATGCTCTTTTCTAGGTGCTGGGGAGGCAGATATAGATATAAAAGATATTCAAATAAAATGTGGAGAAGTATAAAGCGAGATATATGGGGTAGTGAATAACAGGGAATATATCCCCAAGCAAAGGGGTGGCTTATATTGGAGGAACATAACATAAATAATGGATTTGCATAATAGCTGTTAAAAATACTGTTTTTTGAGACAGCTTTTTTTTTTGATACTCAACTTTTGAATTTTTCATTCCATTAGTCATTCTATGAAAGAACCAGTTTCCCCTATGATAAAAATAAAACACACTATTTTCAAGAATAATGTATTTATATATAAAGGTATATATTATTTCAATCATTAATTAAACAATTAAGTTCTAAGATGTCACAGGTTGGGTTTTCCAGAAACAGATGCTGAGATGGAGTTTGATGTGTAGGGTATTTATTAGAGACCAACATCTGTGGAAAGGAGGAGAAGGAGGAGGGATTTCTTTGAGGGAAAATGGTCAAACTACAATGCAGACCAACAGCAGCCCTATGGAGAGCTTTGGAGCAGAAATGGCCCATCAGAGTAGTCTCAGGTTGGGCTGAAATAGCTGGGCCTTTGTCTTTGACCACAATTGGTCTATGGATGTGGGTCCCCCAGGAAGAGCATGCACTTGGCCAAGTCAGCCCACTGCTACTGAGGCAAGTTGGACATGGAAATACTAGAATACCTCCCCAGCATCTGAGAACAAAAACTTTCCCTCTCCTTCCCCAAGTTAATTTCTTGTATGTGCAGGATAATGAACGAGACTGGGAAGATAGCAATGATAAAAATGCAATTATAGGGAATTCCCTGGTGGTCCAGTGGTGAGGACTCGGCGCTTTCACTGCCGGGGCCCGGGTTTAATCCCTGGTCGGGAAACTAAGATCCTGCAAGCCACGGAGCGAGGCCAAAAAAAAAAAGCAATTATAGTTATTCTTTAAGCTTAACTTTCTACCAAGTCTTTTAACAAGAACTGGTTGATTCTTTTAAAAATGTTTTTTATAGTATTTTTAGATCAGTTTTAGGTTCATAGCAAAATTGAGCAGAATGTACAGAGATTTCCTATATACTTCCTGCCCCCACTATCCACATCCCACACCAGATGGGACATTTGTTACAATCAACGAGCCTGCGTTGACATCTTTATCCTCCAAAGTCCCCAGTTTACATTAGGATTCACACTTGGTATTGTACATTCTAGGAGTTTAGATAAATATATAATGACATATATCCACCATTGCGGTATCATATAGAAAAGTTTCCCTGCCCTAAAAATCCTCTGTGCTCTGCTTATTTATTCCTCCCTCCTCCTCAGCCTCTGGCAAGTACTGATCTTTTTACTATCTCTATAGTTTTGCTTTTTCTTGAGTGTCATATAGCTGGAATCACACAGCCTTTTCAGACTGGCTTCGTTCACTTGGTGATAGGCATTTGAGTTTCCTCCACATCTCTTTGTGGCTTGATAGCTCATTTCTTTTTAGTGTTGAATAATATTCTAGTGTCTGGATGGACCACAGTTCATTAATCCATTCATCTACTGAAGGACATCTTGGTGGCTTCCAAGATTTGGTGATTATGAATAAAGCTGCTATAAACATCTGTGTGCTGTTTTTTGTGTGGACATAAGTTTTCAACTCATTTGGGTAAATGCCAAGGAGCACAACTGTGGGGTCATATGGTAAGAGCACATTTAGTTTTGTAAGAAATGGTCAAACTGTGTTTCAAAGTGGCTGCACCATTTTGCTTTCCCACTGGCACTGAATGAGAGTTCCTGTTGCTCCACATCCTCACCAGCACTTGGTGTTGTCAGTGTTTTGGATTTTGCTCATTCTAATATGTGTGTAGTGGGTTAATTCTTTTTTAATTAAAATTTTCTGAAATTCTCAAATGTTTGAAAGAGTTCCTAATTTTAAGTCTTTGAGTAATAGGAACTGAAAAAATTAAGCTGCTTCAATAGTAACCAATTTTTGAGTACTACAATCAGGTCCACTCTGATCAAAATAGTAGAAGTTTCATATTTCTACATGGTTCAACAACTGCTTTTTTATTATTTTTGGTAAATGATAGTTAAAAACAAAATATTAAACTAAGTGATAAGAAAAAAACTATTTCTTAATTTTGACATCAATAAACATATTTGTGTGCTGGGATTTTTTTTTTTTTTTTTTTTTTTTTTTTTTTTTTTTGCGGTATGCGGGCCTCTCACTGCTGTGGCCTCTCCCGTTGTGGAGCACAGGCTCTGGACGCGCAGGCCCAGCGGCCACGGCTCACGGGCCCAGCCGCTCCGCGGCATGTGGGATCTTTCCGGACTGGGGCAAGAACCCGTGTCCCCTGCATCGGCAGGCGGACTCTCAACTACTGCGCCACCAGGGAAGCCCTGCTGGGATTATTTTAAGCTCAAATACTAAAATAATTCTAAAGCTGCCTATCAGATTACTAATTAATAGATAGAAGTTGCTCTTGGTACAGATTAAATAAAACTAATCTTAAATCTGATTTGAATTCTTCATATTTATTTTTTCAAAAGATGCCTAAACTTGGCAGAATTCTTTGGGGATGCAGGTAGAATCTGCAATATAAGAAAAACATAGCAAGGTGTAGGGCTAGTGTGGTTGTTGAATTTGGGGACTGTAGGTCTGCCTGGAGCAGGAGTGGGATGGGGGATACAGGAGACCTATTAGAGATGATGACACTGACCTGGGTCTTGAAGGGTGAAAGGACATTTGTTTCCCTTTCTGTGCCAGCACAGGTGTGGGAGATAAAATCCAGGATTTGTGAGCCATGTTCTTTATTGACCATTCCACTGGTCAAGAAAAGGTTGCTTGTAGAACTTTAAAAGCATCTCTGGCATTCCTCTAAAAACAAACAAACAGAAAACCCAACTACTCTTCTCTAGATTTTTTCCCTAAATAGGGCAGATCTGCAAAGATGGAAAAAAGAGGAAATACTAAAAATAACTTTCCCCAATTAGTGATAACCAAATACATATGGGAAGATGGAAATAGTTTCCAACTGCCCAAAGCAGAACTGTGAATTCCCCAAATGCAGGGAGTAATTAGAAACAGCCCCAATGTCCTCAAGGTGCTGTGGGACCACGTGGTCTTGACCTGGCAGGGGATGCTGAGCAGGTGATTTTTTGAAACATGTAGACATGGAGGAGCTGACTCTGAAAACATTTATATCTGTTATTTTTTTCACAAAGCCCTGGGTGCTGGGTTTCTTCTTGGAAAGTCAGAAATTCTGCTGCTCGAAATAGAGATTCTAGGGTGGGAGTGTAATCCGAATTGCACATTTCTCGAAGCCCAGAGGGAGGGGCATGGCCACTCCTTCTCAGCTGGCAGGGATTTTGTTTTTGACTCGGGCTTTCCTCCACCTGTGTGGGCGGTGGCATCGAGGGGAGGGCTGGAGGCTGCCAGGACCAGCCTGGAGGTGCATCACTCTGGGCTTTGGCCCAGCTGACCAGCTGGTTACCCTGCCTTGGAAATTCAGCTGCTGCTCAGCCAGCTGGCCAGGGGCTGCTGCCAGGGCTGCCTCCCCAGACAGGGAGGGTCAGCAGCTACAATCACCAGGATGGGGCGCAGGCAGCCCCATCTGACCTGCAGGGCGGCCAACGCCCCTTTGTCCTTTGATGATCCCCCAAATTCACGTTTCTCTTCCCTATCTCCTATTCCCAGGGCAGATATTCAACCAGCACACACCCCCATGAGAGTGGTGGTTGGTAAAACACCCAGTGCCTGCCCCGAGGGCCCACATACTGCCGGGCGCTGCTCCAGGACCTCCTGGGCCTGCATCCGCCCCACGTGGCTGTTCAATGTTGTGAACCTCACCTCTGCTCACACCTGTTATCGTTTTCTTTTCTTCCACTGACTCAATTTCCTGCCTACTCACCCCAAATCCTGCTTTTGGCCACCCCCTTATCCCACGTTCCCTTGAATGACCTGCAGGCCAGGATCCTGGATCCTTTCCGTCGGAGTCCTGGGCTTGCTCCTCTCCTCATCCGGAAGGACAGGTGCCTCCTCCCTCCACCTCATCCTGCAGCCCCAGCTCACCTGCCAGCAGAGATTCTGATCAGGGGTGGGGGTGGGGTGAGGGGGGCAGCCCAACTGGGGGAGGGCCCTGCAGACGTCACACAGACTCCCAAGGTTCTGCGACTTTTTTTCATTGATACTTCTACTCAGCCTGCTCAAGGCTAAAGTGCCCAGACTGACCAATTTGCTCACGCCCCGTATCAGTCCACCAAAAAAATGTAAACCAAGACTCACTGTTCCACACTGTCTGCAGCTCCCCCTTTGGAAGTAACAACCTCTTGGTACCCGAAGCTGCTGCAGTTTCACAATTAAGTAGATGAGTGAAAACACCTGTGTTGAGGACCCACAGGGCGTGGGATTCTGTGTGTATAAAGATGGCACAGCCGAGGACCATGTCCCCAAGGAGCTTGAGTTTCTGGTTCAGAGAAAGACGGATATAATCTAAAGGCAGGGAAGGGGGTAAAATATGGCATGAGGGAGACAGAAACAAATGCCTTCGGAGAAGGGAGCTATGGCTTTGGCTGGGGGGTGGTGAGGGGAGGGGCCTGGGCCTGGGAAGGGGCCCAGTAGGGTTGTAGTCCCGGCTTTGTGACCTCACCTTGCCTCCATTCCCTTGACTATAAGACGGAAATAATCCTACCTGCCTCACAGGATTGTCATGAGGATTACTCGAGCTCCTCAAGCCCCTGGCATGTGGTAAATGAGAAATTAACAGAAGCTCTTGTCGAGTTTCACGGAGGAGACGGCCTCTGGTCACGTGGATACGGACACGGGCACACGGAGTGTCCGTTGCAGGTGTTGGGGACTCAGAGATAAACAAGGCAGAGTTCTTACAGGCAAAGAGCTTCTAAAAAACTGACAACTTAAGTGATGCCACTCTTCCGTGATAGAAAGTTTTTCTATTTCCCTTTATTTTTTTTAATTTTTTAATTCTTTAGATCTATTTCCCTTTAAATGCACAGGCCTTGAAAACAACTACCAAGGAAGGTTCCTAATGAAAAAAGACAAAGCACGCAGGCGTACATTATGGGGAGGACTGTGGACTCCTGGGTCTGAAGATAACCACCTGTAGGTGGGAGATGGCATTGGTTCGCCCGGAGAGCAGCGTTTCTCCAAGCGACCACTAGGTGGCGATAGAAGCACACAGAAGTTGCGAGAATGTCCGAGTCCAGTGTTGTCTGTGCCCCTGACAGGCTGGTCCAGGGGCTGCTCTGCTCAGCTGCAGCTTCATCCCCCACCCTCAAACACCCCACGTGGCCACCCTCTCCTCCCTTCCTGCCCTTCTCTCTTCAAATATTTCCTGAAAGACGAATGATGTGTTTCAGGTCTGCACAGGCACTAAGGAGCACAAATGTATGGAAAATTCTATAGAAAAACCAAATGTTACACACAGCGTTATTCTGTTAGGTTGTCACGTTTGAGAAATGCACATCTGTGAAGGTGCAGTCCCATGAGGACCCAGGAAGTTCCCCTGAACACTCATACCTGGGCTTGGCTGTACAGACACACAGCGCTACGCACAGGAACCATCGCTTACCTGGAACACCCCCAAACACCCGAGACACAGGGGAGAAGGTCAAGGTGGTCTGAAACGTGCATGTTACCAGGTGATGTCTCCTCACTCCAAAGGACATTTCTTGAGTGTTCAGTCTGTGCGAGGCCCAGGGCCAGGCAAGAGATGAGCTGCGACAGCTGGCCAAGAGCAGAGCGTCAGGAGCGCTGGTGTGACACCTCGGCCAGGACAGTGTAGGGAGCGGGGGGAGAGAAAAAAGGCAGAGAGTAAAGTTCCTGGCTCCCTGCTTCATGTGGCTTTATTAAGAGTCCATATCAGCTGGGTTCTGGGTAATTGGGTTTGATGGCTCAGCCTGGAGTTGATTGACAGTCCAGGGGGGTGCTGAGCTTGAATTAATCACAGTGCATTTTACATGTAGTAGTTTATGCACGGCGGGTGCCCCAGCTGACCTTGGGAAAGGGCATATTTGGGGGACATGAAGTTTGCTGTTAGAACAGGGGTATGAGAAGGGCTTGGGCTCAGGACTCTGGCACTTGAGTGCGAGTCCAGCTTTGCTCCTTACTGCCCATGGACTTGAGCCAGCACCTCAAGACAGGGCTCGTGGCAGACTTCTAGGATGGCCCCAAAGCTTCCCGCCCCTGGTGCACATGCTCTGGGTAGTCCCCGCCCCTGTGTGGGGTGGGGCCTGTGGGTACGCGGGGAGCGGATATGAAGACTGTGAGTACCTCACAGTGGACGGCAAAGGTGAGGGTCTGCAGAAGTCATCAAGGTACCAAATCAGTTCCCAGGTGGGCCTGGCCTAATCAGGCCAGAGGGCCCCGAGGTCAGAGACGGAAGCCAGGAAGAGTCTCCTGATAGCCCTGAGGAAGCAAACTGCGCATGCAGCTGGCAGGACAGCGGGGACCTCACAGCTATGACCGCCAGGACTCTGGCCGTCGTTTCCAGGGAGGCCTTTGTAGGGGGGTGTAGGGGTAGGCTCCCCAAGTGGGCTTGGAAGAAGATGCTGATGAGAGGAGCTCACAGCCCAGCTGACGCCCTGACTGCAACATGTGAGACCCTGAGCAGAGCCAGGCTGGACTCCTGACCCACGGAAACGTGTCGACTTCAGCTGCTAAGTTTGTAATGGTTTGTTCAGCGGCAGCAGAAGATGAACTCAGGACTTGTCCACCTCCTTGGCAGGGTTGTCGTGAGGATTAGAAAAGAGGTACGTAAAGCACCTGGCAGGTAGGAGCGTACTGATAAGTGGTAGCTCTAAGTCACATAATCTGTAATTGTCTCATTCTCTTTTTCCCAGTGAACATCGATCTCTATTTTGAAGGGATCTTGTGAAATGCTAAGAACTGCTGAAAGAATGTGTAACTCGCTCCAGTTTGGGGTCTGGGACACAGTAAACAGTAAGTGACAGAGTCGGTGGTGGTAACAGTGATGGTGACTTTGCAGTGATGATGACTTTTGTCCTGGTGAAAATTAGGTGTATTTCTCAACAGGACACAGATCTTTTTTCCCCCTTAAAACCACTTTTGACTTACTTCACAAGTAGCTTTTCTTGCGGAACCAGAAACCATGATTGGATCACACGCTGAGGAGAAATGAACCTTAGATATAATCTGGTCCAACATCTTCAGGTTACAAATGAAAAAAACAAACTGAATCTGAAGCAGCCTTGTTCAATGCCAGAGAGTGAATTAGTGGTAGAATGAGGAACAGAATCCAGGTATCTTGATGCCAAGGTCATTTCCACAGGTCCACGTGTTTAGTTCTCTTCTGAAATTTTCCCTTTTTTTAAGGGAAAAATCCCAGCTTACCAAGTGTCAGCATTCCCTTGTAAAACTCGGCTCCCTCCAAGGCCTAGAAGTTACCTAAGCAATTAAAATGGATTTATAACATTTGTTATACAAATAGAAATATATTTCTATGCAAATGCTCAATTGATTAGTTCCCTATGAGACTCGAGAGAAGTAAACAGCCAGGAAGCAACAACACACCGGGCTTCCCTGGTAGCGCGGTGGTTAAGAATCCACCTGCCAATGCAGAGGACACGGGTTCGAGCCCTGGTCTGGGAAGATTCCCACATGCCGTGGAGCCAACTAAGCCCGTGTGGCACAACTACTGAGCCCGCGAGCCACAACTACTGAGCCCACATGCCACAACTACTGAGCCTGTGTGCCACAGCTACTGAAGCCTGTGTGCCTAGAGCCCGTGCTCCACAACAAGAGAAGCCACCGCAATGAGAAGCCTGCGCACCGCAACAAAGAGTAGCCCCCGCTCGCTGCAACTAGAGAAAGCCCACGCGCAGCAATGAAGACCCAATGCAGCCAAATATGCATAAGTAAAATATAAATAAATTTATTTAAAAAAAAAAAAAGAAAGAAAGAAACAACACACACATTAGAGTGGAGCCCGTATAGCTCTTGGAGCTAAACCAAGGCCAGCCTGCAGCAGACAGATGTCCTAAGATGTACAGTGGATGGGAGACAGCTGAGGTCACTGATAAGTTGTTTCTGTTTTAAACCAAATATGAAGGATTTGTTCCTTATTACATCTGCTCCCAGGCTATAAGTCCTTCCTCCAATGCAAGCTGTTTCTCCCGCCCCCGTCCAGTCCAGAGGCCAAGCAGGCCACTGGCCTTCACTGAGGTTCCCTCAGCTCTGCCCTGTACCTCGAAGTCTAAGCTGTTCGGGTCCACTTGGCCAGAGCATCTCCTGGGCAGGACAGTTGGGCACCAAGTCAGGAAGCCAGCAACCTGTCTGGCCTTTTCTCCCTTCTCCCCACCTTGTTGGTATCCCCTCGCCCTCCTGCCCTGGGCCTCCCCTGCCCTCTCCTCCTCCTCCACCAGCACACCAGCCGTGAGGAAAAGAACTGAGAGTTCAGCCTCTGTGTTTTCTAGCTCGAGGGCATTTGCTTTAAACCCTTTTCTGTTACCCACGATCAAAATCCCCTTTGCTCCCCCTCAGAGTAGTTCTAGACTCAGCGGTAGTGGCAGGAGAGAGAGCAAAGTTTCGTCAGTGACCCAGTTCCTAACTCCCTCTCTCTGTGTGTCCAGGGAACAAAACTCAAGGGACTGACTGACAGTGTGGGCAATGACTTTTGGGTGTTACTTGTACGGAGCAGGTGAAGAGCTTTGCCTCAGTCCAGCGTGGCTGTGACCCCAGGAGGCCGGCATGAGATCCGGTTGATGGAAAAGGAAGTGAGGCCCACTGAGGCTTGGAAACTGCTCTGGATGAGCCCAGGCCTGGAGCCTGCAGTTGCCCCACCTGCGCTCTGACCCCTTAAAATTGTCCTTCTCCCTGCAGCGTTGATCACTTCCCCATTTCTTCCACGGCCTCCTGTTTACCAGCTTTACTGCACGGGGTCTATCTCCCTGCCTCTCCCCAGCCCCAGTGAGAACCCTCCTGTCCCACCAGGGCTGGGGTTTTGTCAGTCCCGTTGGCTGGGGAGCCCCAAAGGCAGGGAAGAGGGCCTGCCCCAGGTAGGTGCTGGGTAGACATTTGATGAATGAATGAACGAGAGCACCCCAAGGCGAGATTTCAAATGAGGCGTTTTTCTCCGACTTCAGCACCAACTTAGGAATCACCCAAAGCCGTCTCTCTTTGTTTTTTAAATAAAGACACTCAGTTCGTCTCATTTGTGTCCTGTGAGGAGATAGGGTTTGGGGATTTCATGCCATGAAGACGGCCACGTGGCTTTTACCTGCTCCCTCTCCCAGGTGGTTTTGAGTTTCTTTCCAGCCACGTGATGAGGAGGGAGGCTCAGTTGCCAGCAGCCACAGAACGCGCGTTCATGACCAGGTGGGCTCCTCGGGCACTGTTAGGGCATGAGTGCTGTCTAGGGGTCACATCTTCAAGTCACACTTTTGGGCACTGCTCTCTCTGTCATTGGATATTCCGCACTGCCACCAGCTTCATATGCGTTTCTGCTCCCAGGCGGTCGCATCTGTAAAGGACACATCCCCGCCCCCTCTTCCCCAGCCTCCCTGCCAACTGCCTTCCACACGTGAACCTAACTCGGATTTGAACCTGTGGTTATGTGCGTGCATGTCTTGTGTCATTTGTCTTTATGCTCTGTATGTGGATTGTTTTAGTCTTCCTAGGTCTCTGTTCGTGGGATTCTATGTCTGCTTCAATGCCGTCTTACATAATTACTCCCTCTATTCACACAGAGGTTTGTTGGTTTCAAAAGACTCCACAAACATCCTCTCATGCAACCTCCCAGCAGCCTGTGAGGTTGGCAAGACAGGCGTAGTTACGGGTGACGTTTTACAAATGAGTAGTCTGGGGCTCAGGGAGGCTAAGGTTACGAGCTGGGAAGAGGCAGGACTGGGACCAGATCCAGGTCTTCTGGGGCCGTGTTCCCAGCCTTTCCCACGGTGCCACCGGGCCTGGAATCCTGTCGGCCATGTTTCAAGTGTGGTGCCACGTATTATTAGGTGATTAATGAATGCTTTTAAAGGCTGGTGTTTTCTGCAGCTTCTGAAGTAATAGTCCCTGTGAACAGTGTAAAAATAATTGAGCTAAGGGAACAAAAATATAATCTAAAGCGGTCAGAGAGCTTTGAGGGCATCGTGTGAGATGCGAGGAATGAATAGATCAGGTGGAAAGAAGACAAATTCTGAGGGTGAAAGACCAAGCTCAGACTGAGTGGAAAAGAAGAAAGAAAAGCCTTACCCTGGTGAGGTGTTTTTCACTTTCAAATAAGTGATCTTTATTCCTCGACCAAACTTGGGAGGTAGGTGTCATTAGAATCTCCACACATTTGATGCAAATACTACAGATCAGAGAGTTCAGTGCTTTTTTTCCCAACACCACTCAGCTAGCTACTGTCATCCCTCAGTATCCATGGGGGATTGGTTCTAGAACACTCTCAGATACCAAAATCCAAGGATGCTCAAGTCTCTTGTATAAAATGGTGTGATATTTGCATATAACCTATGCACATCCTCTCAGATACTTTAAATCATCTCTAGATTACTTATACCTAATATAGTGTAAATCTTGTGTATCAATAAATAATTGCAAATACAATGTAAATAGTTGCCAGTGCATGGCAAATTCAAATTTTGCTTTTTGACCCTTTCTGGAATTTCTTTTTTCCAAATATTTTCCATCTGAGCTTGGTTGAATCTGCAGATTCAGAAATCACCCGTGGATACGGAGGGCAGACTGCAATTGGAGGAGCTGGAATTTAAAGCAGCCCTCTGGCTCTAAAGTCTGAGGTGTTTTTTTTTTTTTTTTTTGCGGTACGGGGGCCTCTCACTGCTGTGGCCTCTCCCGTTGCAGAGCACAG